>NC_029777.3:80633848-80634362 GCF_000817695.3 Arachis duranensis
CTTGGGGCAAGTATCAACCTAATACCTGCATCTATTATCACAAAGCTTGGTTTGACTGAAGAAGTCAAACCAACCCGGATATGTCTTCAACTTGCTGATGGCTCCATTAAATACCCATCAGGTGTGATTGAAGACATGATTGTCAAGGTTGGGCCATTTGCCTTTCCTACTGACTTTGTGGTGCTGGAAATGGAGGAGTACAAGAGTGCAACTCTCATTCTAGGTAGACCTTTCCTAGCAACTGGCCAAACCCTCATTGACGTCCAAAAAGGGAAAGTAACCCTGAGAGTCAATGAGGAGGAGTTCAAGTTGAATGTTGTCAAAGCTATGCAACATCCAGACACCCCAAATGACTGCATGAGTGTTGATATCATTGACTCTCTGATAAGAGAGTTCAATATGGCTGAGAGTCTCGAATCAGAGCTAGAGGACATCTTTAAAAATGTTCAGCCTGATTTGGAGGAATCAGAGAGAATAATAGAACCTCTGAAAATCCCTCAGGAAGAGGAGAAAC
>NC_029777.3:80637265-80638852 GCF_000817695.3 Arachis duranensis
TTCTGGGCGTTTAACGCCAGAATTACAGCGTCCTGGGCGTTCAAAAAAATGCCCAGTGACAAAGGACTTCCTGACGTTCAATGCCAGAAAGAAGCAACAGTTGGGCGTTGAACGCCCAAGAGAAGTTGCAATTGGGCGTTAAACGCCCAAAACATGCAGCATTTGGGCGTTTAACGCCAGGATGGTGGGGAGGAGGTAAAATTCGTTTTTCTTTAAAAATTTTCCAAATTTTTTATGTTTCAAATCATGATTTCTTGCATAAACATGTTTCAAAATGTCCTCCTTCAAATCAAAATAGTTTTCTAAGAACCTTAATTTCTAAACTCCCTTTTTCAAAAATAATATAGCTTCATACATAAACATAAACCTTTTTCCAATCCAATCCAACTCTTTTTCCAATTTTTTAAAAAACTTAATTATCTTTTAAAATCTTTTTCAAATTAAAAATTCAGATTTATTTTTAAATATCATCTTTTTAAATTATATCCTTTTATTATCATATTTATCTTTTATAAATCATATCTTTTATCTTATATCTTTTTCTTATTTTCGAAAACCCACCCCCTCCCTTTATATCCACTTTCGGCGCCCCTCTCATCATCCACCATTCCACACCTGCTCTCCTTCTATCCCTCTTCTCTCTTTTCTTTTGCTTGACGACAAGCAAACCTCTAAGTTTGGTGTGCTTATCCGTGATCACAAAAACATACTCACTTTGATCATGGCCCCTAAAGGAAGAACAGAATAATCAAAGTAGCATGCTTTGCAAACTGCTTAAGGAACAAGAAGAGCAATGGCGTGATTTAAGGGAGCTGAAGCGCCAGAAATTAATCCTTGAAGGACCAAGCACCCCACAGATCAGAGGAACATCCACTTCCGAAAACATAGGTTGTTGAGTTCTAATTTTAGCTTTAACTCTGTGATAGTGTTATTATAGAAATTTACCTTAGAAGTTATACAGTAGTAGTAGTAGTAATTAGCATATCTATTCTGGTTTTATTTCCAATTAAGTTATAAATTATTTTTCTCATCATCATCAGACATGAATAAAATAGTAGATTTTTAGAATAAAGAAGTAATTTATATTTTTTGAGTTCTTAATAATAAAAATTATAATTAATTATATGTGGTAGCAATACTTTTTGTTCTCTGAATGAATGCTTGAACAGTGCATATTTTATCCTGAATTTTACGAATGTTGGCTCCTGAAAGAATGAGGAACACGAAAAATATTGATGATCTGAAAAGTCATGAATTTGATTCTTGAAGCAAGAAAAAGCAGTGAAAAAAAAACTTGTACAAGAAATCATTGGATCAAGAAAAAGAAAAAGCCAATAGCTCTTAAAACCAAAAGGCAAGGGTGAAAAGGATCCAAGGCTTTGAGCATCAGTGGATAGGAGGGCCCAAGGAAGTAATTCCAGGCCTAAGTGGCTAAATCAAGCTGTCCCTAACCATGTGCTTGTGGCATGCAGGTCCAAGTGAAAAACTTGAGACTGAGTGGTTAAAGTCGTGATCCAAAGCAAAAAGAGTGAGCTTAAGAGCTCTGGACACCTCTAACTGGGGACTTTAGCAAAGCTGAGTCACAAC
>NC_029777.3:80638973-80646520 GCF_000817695.3 Arachis duranensis
GCTTAGGGCCACGGCCAAGACTCATAAAGTAGCTGTGTTTAAGAATTAACATACTGAACTAGAAGAATCAATAACACTATCTAAAATTCTGAGTCCCTATGGATGCCAATCATTCTAAATTTCAAAGGATAAAGGGAGATGCCAAAACTGTTCAGAAACAAAAAGCTACTAGCCCCACTCATCTAAATTAGAATCTGAGCTTCACTTAAAACTCGGAGATTTTATTACTCCTTAAATTCTTTTTATCCTATTTTGATCATCTAGTTGCTTGGGGACAAGCAACAGTTTAAGTTTGGTGTTGTGATGAGCAGATATTTTATACGCTTTTTGGGGGTAATTTCATGTAGATTTTAGCATGTTTTAATTAGTTTTTAGTAGAATATTATTAGTTTTTAGGCAAAAATCATATTTCTGGACTTTACTATGATTTTGTGTGTTTTTCTGTGATTTCAGATATTTTCTGGCTGAAATTGAAGGAGCTGAGCAAAAATCTGAGTTAGGCTGAAAAAGGACTGCTGATGTTGTTGGATCCTGATCTCCCTGCACTCGGAATGAAATTTTTGGAGGTACAAGAATCCAATTGACGCAATCTCAATTGGGTTGGAAAGTAGACATCTAGGGCTTTCCATCAATATATAATAGTCCATACTTTGTGCGAAGATAGACGACGTAAACTGGCGTTCAACGCCAGTTCCATGTTGCAGTCTGGCGTCCAGCGCCAGAAACAAGTTACAAGTTGGAGTTCAACGCCAGAAACAGGTTACAACCTGGCGTTGAACGCCCAAAACAGCCCAGGCACGTGAGAAGCTTAAGTCTTAGCCCCATCACACACCAAGTGGGCCCCAGAAATAGATTTTTGCACTATCTATCATAGTTTACTCATTTTCTGTAAACCTAGGTTATTAGTTTACTATTTAAACAACTTTTAGAGACTTAATTTGTATCTCATGACATTTTCAGATCTGAATTTTATACACTTTGACGGCATGAGTCTCTAAACTCCATTGTTGGGGGTGAGGAGCTCTGCAGCGTCTCAATGAATTAATGCAATTGTTTCTATTTCATTCAAACGTGTGTGTGTTCCTATCTAAGATGTTCATTCGCGTTTAATTGTGAAGGAGGTGATGATCCGTGACACTCATCACCTTCCTCAATCCATGAACGTGTGCCTAACAAACACCTCCGTTCTACATCAGATTGAATGAGCATCTCTTAGCTTCCTTAATCAGAATCTTCGTGGTATAAGTTAGAACTGATGGCGGCCACTCTTGAGGATCCGGAAAGTCTAAACCTTGTCTGTGGTATTCCGAGTAGGATTCAAGGATTGAATGGCTGTGACGCGCTTCAAACTCGCAATTGCTGAAGTAACAATTACTTATTCCAAACACTTTTACTTCTTACAATTAAATCCAAATAATCTTATTGGCATCCTGACTAAGATTAATAAAATAAACATAGCTTGCTTCAAACCAATAATCTCCGTGGGATCGACCCTTACTCACGTAAGGTATAACTTGGATGACCCAGTGCACTTGCTGGTTAGTTGTACGGATTGCAAATTCGTGCACCAATCTCTAAGAAGCAAGTTTTCAACCATAGAACTAAACTTGGAAGGAATTGTAAAGTCATGCAAATCATATGAGTAAGTGGGCAAGAATTTGATAAAAATCACTCAATTAAACACAATATAAACCATAAAATAGTGGTTTATCAGTACTTACAAAAGATGAGCTAAATCCAAAATCAAAGCTTGCTATAAAATTCTACAATGGAGATGGAAATGAAACCCTAAGAGAGCATTCCTACACTACTCCTACTCCTACTCCTAATACTATGAAAAATGTCCAAATTGAGGCCTCCTAAGCTAATGCCTTCATAAGTGTTGAATTCCTCTTGATATAGCATCAATATTCAGCTTTCAATCCTTCCAAAATGGGCTAAAAGCCCTCAAAAATTGCGCAGCACGTTTTTCATTAATGAAATCACGTGCAAGGACCTGTGCGTATGCACAGGTCGTCGTGCGCACGCACACATGCAAATCTCTTCTTGTGCACACGCACGCTTGCTTGTGCGCATGCACGCTTCGCTGTGTGTGCTTTTCCTTGTTTTCTTCATGTGTTCTCCCTTCTACATGCTTTCTTCCACTTTTACTTAGCCAATCTTGCCTAAATGACCTGAAATCACTCACAAAACATATCACGGCATCGAATGGCATAAAAGTGAAATTAAATTACTCAATTTAAGCACAAAAACACATGTTTTCACATTTAAGTCCAAATTGGGGAAAAATCACAAAAGTATGCTATTTTGGTGCTTGAGTGTGAGTTTATGTGACAAAATCCATCCAAATTGAGTCAAAATATATCGAAAAATATGGACTCATCAATTCTCCCACACTTAAACAATAGCATGTCCTCATGCTAAACCAACAAGGAAAATGATCAAGGGGTAACTAACTTATTAAATGCAACTATTTATATGCATGCAAATATGTATATACTATCTATAGCTATGTATCTATCTATAGTTTAGTTTCCTATGAAAATTGGTGAAAACAAACAATCAAATTCCCAAGCAAATACATAGACATATAGCGCAAAGTAAGGAAATAATCCAATGTAATCAAAATCTAGAGAATTGATTTGCTCATCAAAATGAAGCAACTTGCAAGAATGCATGATAAGAGATGTGGAAACATAGAGTTGAGTAATTGAACCCTCACTAGATGTGTATACACTCTAATCACTCGGTGTCTAAGGATTTAATCACTCAAGTCTCTTTCTAATCATGCTTTCAGGGGTTTGCTTTTCATCTAACAATCAACAAATAAGTGATGCATGAATGCAATTATCATGAGGACTTATTAGGGTTGTAATGGGGTTAGGGCTAAGGTGCGATAGATATGGCTAAGTGGACTAAAATGATTTGAATCCTTGATTAGTTTAAGTATCTCACTCAACCTATATCAATCCAATAACAAAAATATGCAATCCTAACCTCCCATCATTTCTTGTTCACAAACATTCATGTATGATTTTCCATTCACTTCACATATGCATTCCTTATTCAATTCTTTTCTCTTTGGGATAACCTTTGTCCCCTTTTTATTGATGAAGTTTTTTTTTAATCAAGATAAATGCATATGGTTTAATAGTTCATACATGAATGCACCCATTTTCCAAAATTTTCAATGAAATACCCAAATTAAACATTTTCTCTACCAATGCTTCCCAAAATTTTCCCACACTTAAATGAAACATACTCCTTAATCCAAGCTAATCAAGGATACAATCCAAGGTAAATCATAGTTTTTCGCTTAAGGTTGTGATGTGCTAATATCAAGAACAATGGGGGTAAATAAAGCTCAAAGGGGGTTAATAATGGTATATGCAAAGGGTAGGCCATATGGGTAAAGTAAGCTTAATTCAAAGATGGCCTCAATCATGCTCAATGAAATTCAAAACATCAATAATTGGAAATAAAGAATCAAGCAAAACCAAGATTACAATCATAGAAGAGATATAACACACAATGAAAAAATTTAGTGGTTAAAATGTGTAACCACTCAATATAGCTCAAAAACTCACAAGGTATTTGTTCTTTCCTCTTCTATGTTCCATAAAAATAATTCAAGCAAGCTTAAAAATGATTTTCCAAATCAATTCAATAGTGTGCCCTCGAAACAAAGTTCTTGAAAATTTTCGTTGTTTTTCACCAAAATTCTTTCCTATGTGTATGTACGATATGATGGATGCAATTTTTTCAAAATTCCTAGTTCTTTCCTAATTTTCAACATCGCAAAAATTAACATGAACAATCAGGACAAAATTGAATTAGGCACTATGATATTCACATCATCCAATCATAACTTCTATCTATAAAATATATACTAAGAAAAAAATGCATGATGCAATAGCTAGAAATAAACTATGATATATATATATACCAAAAGAAAATGCAATGCAACAATAAAAAATACTCCAAATATCTACAAGAAACATAGTAAAAAGAAAAAAAAATAAAGTGCAAAGTGTTCGGAAAAGAGAATTTACACCCCAAAATGACGAATCCTCCCCCACACTTAAGCGTTGCACGGTCCTCCGTGCACGAACACAATCCGGGGGAAAATGGCTCTAAGTTCTTCCACCTTCAGCTGACGGATGCGGGGGCTCGGGTTGCATGAAAATTGCCAAGTTCAACGCGTTATTGGCATCTTAATCCTCGGTGTCCTCCTCCTCTCCCGGCTCCTTGCCTTTATGTCTCATCGTCAAAAAGAATGAATAAAGTATAATTAGGAATCATCGGGCAAGTAGCAGAAAAAGGTAAAGGAGGGAGAAAATACATTGTATGCTTGGAGCAAAAAGAAAATAAACAAGTATTTAATTGAGGAAGTTTGCATAGTGGTGTGGTATAACAAAAAGATGAGCCATGTGCGTATTCCAACTATGCTCGCGGTTAGAATACATACAACGGCCCATTAAAACAGCATCCACACAATCAAAAAGTAAGCATGAGTTCCTCAATTAAATGGCCTAAGATGCAAGCAATAGATGAGCATCAATTAAGGACAGGCAAACTTAGGCAACTACCACACTAGTGAATTGAGTTTAGGAATTATTGGATATTGAAGTTGTGCAAGTGAATGAGAAAAATTGATATAAAATAGTACAATAAACAACCAATGCTATGATGAAGAGAAACTCCCTAATCATCCTTAAGAATAAGGCAATAATCACATGGGAAGGTGCTTGCTACAAAAAGTGATAAGTCTTGATCAGAATCAAGTCAAGTCAACTCAAACAAATGCAAAGCATTAACAAGGAGCAAATACCTTGTGATGTGATTATATTGATTTAAAAACCATGATGAACAAGAAATTCTATTCAATTCACTAAATTCAATATGTACTTGTTAAAAATTGCACCAAATAAGAGATAAAAAGTCAATTTCTAAATCAATTTGGTGCTAGTAACTCAAGACAATGAACAAGTACATTATTGAAATTCCAATACCAAAATTACATCATAATCATTCAAGAGTGCACAATTCTTAATTAGAATACCAAACAGGATATAGTCTAACACATATGGTAGCAACAACACAAGCTTTAAACAAAAAGTTCATTCAGGCATTATGTCAAACACATGGAGTGCAGTGCCATATTCAACAAGTTCAATTAAAAATTCAAGCATCAATAACCCACAAATAAAAAATTTTGAACACTTGCAATGCAATAAACAAACAATAAGGCAAAACATAAGCTAGATTACCAAAGTTAAATAAAGAAAATAGAAATTAAGCAAGCAACTTAACATAACAAAGAAGATTAAAACAAGAAAATTGAAAAGTAGAAGGATGGAAAAGAAAGAGATAGGTAACAGTGGCACTTGTGCTAGCCACTGCGAGGCTCACGGCGACGGTGCTTTGCTGGAGAGGAGAAGAAAGAGAGTAGAGAAGGGAAAGAAAGAATGAATAAAAGAAGGAAAGAAGAAAGGGGGTGAGGAGAGGCGCAACAGGACAGCTTTCTAATTACTGCCCATAACGCGACTCATGCGTTGTGTGTACGCACACCAGCAAAAATCGGGGGCGTTCATACGCATAGGGCGTGCGAACGCTGCTGGCAGAGGGGGTGTCAAGGCGTGTGCGTGTGCATGGGGCTGTGCGCACGCACAAATCACTCTCTCTCTTTTTTTTTTGAAATAAGGCAAAATGACCATGTGCGCGCAAGAGTTCGTGCGTACGCACAGAATGAAAATGTGGTGGGGCGCGTGCATAGAAGGTGCGAGTTCTGTGAATAGAATGCGTGCAAACAGGTGTGCATACGGATGATACTGTGCACACGCACAGATGGGGAAAAAAAGGGGAAGTGTGCGTACACACAACGCTGTGCGCACGCACAGATCTCTGTTTCTGCAACATTTTTAATGTCTCTAAGGCACCAAACATGATATCAATAAAAGGTTTTCAACCCTAAAACATATCATTCTCAAAAACACATGATCAAACATAAAATGCAACTAAAATTAAGCGTAGAATCTAATCAAACTAAGCTAAGCAAAGAAACAAAATTCAATAAACAAAAGGCTAAAAGAAGAGAGGGTGGAAGGATATTACCATGGTGGGGTGTCTCCCACCTAGCACTTTGGTTTAAAGTCCTCAAGTTGGACTTTTAAGTGAAGCTTGTGTCTTGGTGGCTTATGCTTCCACTCATCCTTGAGTCACCACCCATCTTTGCTCTTGATTAGGCCTCCAGGGTCCCAAACAAAGTACATTAAGCTCTCAAGCAACCTCAAGCAAGAAATTAGGATCCAAAATTGTTGATTGTAGAGGTGTATGCCCGGATCGCACACTTTGGTTTCTCCATCATCCTCTTGTTGACTTTCACTTGGGCCTTTGGATGAACAACCTTTTGAATCACCTTTGAAGCACCCAAACAATCCTTGGAATCCTCTTAATTGTATCTTGCACCATTTATACTTTGAATTCCTTTTGCAACCAACATCCAATCCTTCACCATTTAATACTCCAAGAAGTACCTTAAGTTGATAATCTGTTTCCAAGATAACAAATTGATGTGGACCGATGAAGTTCTTTGAGGAAATTGTTATCCACTCAATTTGACCTTGGGTTGGAGTCTTTCTCTTGGACTCTTGCATGAATGCCTCCACTTCTTGGGTGATCACCTCTTCCTCACCATCCTTTTCAAGCTCTTCCTTATCTCTCTCAAACTCAAGAGAGAAGGTGATGAGCGGATAATTTATACGCTTTTTGGCATTATTTTTAGTATGTTTTTAGTATGTTTTAGTTAGTTTTTATTATATTTTTATTAGTTTTTAGTTAAAATTCACTTTTCTGGACTTTACTATGAGTTTGTGTATTTTTCTGTGATTTCAGGTATTTTCTGGCTAAAATTGAGGGACCTGAGCAAAAATCTGATTCAGAGGCTAAAAAGGACTGCAGATGCTGTTGGATTCTGACCTCCCTGCACTCGAAGTGGATTTTCTGGAGCTACAGAAGCCCAATTGGCGTGCTCTCAACTGCGTTGGAAAGTATCCTGGGCTTTCCAGCAATGTATAATAGTCCATACTTTAACCGAGATTTGATGGCCCAAATAGGCGTTCCAAGTCAACCCAAGAATTCTGGCGTAAAACGCCGGAACTGGCACAAGAATGGGAGTTAAACGCCCAAACTGGCACAAAAACTGGCGTTTAACTCCAAGAAGAGTCTCTACATGAAAATGCTTCAATGCTCAGCCCAAGCACACATCAAGTGGGCCCGAAAGTGGATTTTTATGTCATTTACTCATTTCTGTAAACCCTAGCTACTAGTTCTCTATAAGTAGGACCTTTTGCTATTGTATTTACATCTTTTGATCATATTTTGATGATTGAACCCTCTTTGGGAGGTTGGCCATTCGGCCATGCCTAGACCTTGATCTTATGTATTTTCAACGGTGGAGTTTCTACACACCATAGATTAAGGTGTGGAGCTCTGCTGTACCTCGAGTATTAATGCAATTACTATTGTTCTTCTATTCAATTCAGCTT
>NC_029777.3:80647353-80648587 GCF_000817695.3 Arachis duranensis
TTGAGTCTAGTGTCTCATTTTAAGTTTGGTGTCAATTGCATGTTTCTGTTCTTCTTACATTTATCATGTGTCTTCATTGATCTTCAAGTTGTTCTTGATGATTTACTTGCTCTGATCTTTAAATTCTCTTATTTTGTGTGTTTTGTTATTTCTCATATGCATTCTCAATTTGTTAGTGTCAGTAGTATACAAACTTCTAAGTTTGGTGTCTTGCATGCATTGTTTAGTTGATCTTAGTTTCATTTTGATTATTCCTCATTATTAAAAATCCAAAAAAAATTTTAATTTGTGTCTTTTCAAGTCCATAATACAGAGAATTGAAGATTCAGAACATACAGCAGAGGAATTACACAGAAAAAGCTGGGCATTCAAAATGCCCAGTAAGGAAGGAAAACTATCGTTTAAATGCCAGCCAGGGTGCCTGGCTGGGCTTTTAACGCCCAAAAGGGTAGCATTTTGGGCGTTAAACGCCCAGAATGGTATCCATTCTGGGCGTTTAATGCCAGGATGGCACAAGAGGGAAGATTTTGTTTTTAATTCAAATTTTTTTCAAGTTTTCACAATTTTTCAAAATCAAATCTTTTTCAAATCATATCTTTTTAATCATATATTTTCAAAATCAATTTCTTTCCATTTTCAAAAATACTTGCTAACAATTAATGATTTGATTCAACATTTCAAGTATGTTGCCTTTTCTGTTGAGAAAGGTTTAATGTTTGAATCATATCTTTTCTTGTTGGCCAAGTCATTGATTTTTAAAAATCATGTCTTTTCAATCATATCTTTTTAAAACTATATCTTTTCAATCATATCTTTTTAATCACATCTTTTTCAAAATAAGTTTTCAATCATATCTTTTTGATTTCTGATTTCAAAATCTTTTTCAAAAATCACTTAATTTCTTTCCCACTCTTAGTTTTCGAAAATCATCAATCAATTTTCAAAATTCTTTTTCAAAATCTTTTAACTTATTTTCGAAAATTTCTTCCCCTCTTCTCACATCCTTCTATTTATGGACTAACATGAACAATTCGAACTCCACCTTTCTAAGTTCAAATTCTTCTACCTCTTCCTTCTATTTTTTCTTTTTCCTCTGACACCTCAAGAAATCTCTATACTGTGACATAGAGGATTCCATATTTTCTTGTTCTCTTCTCTTTCATATGAGCAGGAGCAAAGACAAAAGCATTCTTGTTGAGGCTGACCCTGAACCTGAAAGGACCTTGAAGCAAAA
>NC_029777.3:80648886-80650138 GCF_000817695.3 Arachis duranensis
CTAAAGAAAGCCTGAACTCTTGGGAAAAGCTAGTCTATGCCTTTTTGGCAAAGTTCTTTCCACCTCAAAAATTGAGTAAGCTTAGAGTGGAAGTCCAAACCTTCAGACAGAAGGAAGGTGAATCCCTCTATGAATCTTGGGAAAGATACAAACAATTGATAAGAAAGTGTCCTTCTGACATGCTTTCTGAGTGGAGCATCATAGGTATCTTCTATGATGGTCTGTCTAAACTGTCCAAGATGTCATTGGATAGCTCTGCTGGAGGATCTCTTCATCTGAAGAAGACGCCTACAGAAGCTCAAGAACTCATTGAAATGGTTGCAAATAACCAATTCATGTACACTTTTGAAAGGAATCCTGTGAACAATGGGACGAATCAGAAGAAAGGAGTTCTTGAGATTGATACTCTAAATACCATATTGGCTCAGAACAAAATATTGACTCAGCAAGTCAATATGATTTCTCAAAGTCTGTCTGGAATGTAAGCTGCACCAGGCAGTACTAAGGACGCTTCATCTGAAGAAGAAGCTTATGATCCTGAGAACCCTTCAATGGAAGAGGTGAATTACATGGGAGAACCCTATGGAAACACCTATAACCTTTCATGGAGAAATCATCCAAATCTCTTATGGAAGGATCAACAGAGACCTCAACAAGGTTTCAACAATAATAATGGTGGAAGAAACAGGTTTAGCAATGCCAAGCCTTTTCCATCATCTTCTCAGCAACAGACAGAGAATCCTAAGCAGAGCCACTCTGACTTAGCAACTATGGTCTCTGATCTAATCAAAACCACACAAAGTTTCATGACTGAAACAAGGTCCTCCATTAGAAACTTGGAGGCACAAGTGGGTCAGCTGAGTAAGAAAGTTACTGAACTCCCTCCTAGTACTCTTCCAAGCAATACAGAAGAGAATCCAAAAGGAGAGTGTAAGGCCATCAACATGGCCGAATTTGGAGAGGAAGAAGAGGCAGTGAGCGCCACTGAGGAAGACCTCAATGGACGTCCACTGGCCTCCACTGAGTTCCCTAATGAGGAACCATAGGAATCTGAGGCTCACACTAAGACCATAGAGATTCCATTGGATTTACTTCTGCCATTCATGAGCTCTGATGAGTATTCTTCCTCTGAAGAGGATGAAAATGTCACTGAAGAGCAAGTTGCTAAGTACCTTAGAGCAATCATGAAGCTAAATGACAAGTTATTTGGTAATGATACTTGGGAGGATGAACCCCCTTTGCTCACTAAAGA
>NC_029777.3:80650565-80651430 GCF_000817695.3 Arachis duranensis
ACCCCCACATTCAAACTCTAAGTTTGGTGTTGGGAGGTTCCAACATTGCTCTAAGTATCTGTGAGGCTCCATAAGAGCCCAGTGTCAAGATACTGACATTAAAGAAGCGCTTGTTGGGAGGCAACCCAATGTTATATTTATCTATATTTCCTTTGTCATTTTATGTTTTCTGTAGGTTGATGATTATGGGAAGTCACAAAATCAATTGAAAAAGCAAAAACAGCATGAAAAACAGAAAGAAAAATAGCACACCCTGGAGGAAAAACTTGTTGGCGTTTAAACGCCAGTAAGGGCAGCAAATGGGCGTTTAACGCCCAGTCCGGCACCATTCTGGGCGTTTAACGCCAAAAAGGGGCACCAGACTGACGTTAAATGCCAGGAAAGGGCAAGAAGCTGGTGTTAAACGCTAGAAATGGGCACCAGCTCGGCGTTTAACGCCAGAATTGGCATAAAGAGCATTTTTGCTCGCCACTTGGTGCAGGGATGAATTTTCCTTGACACCTCAGGATCTGTGGACCCCACAGGATCCCCACCTACCCCTCCATTCTCTCTCTCCTCTTCACCCATTCACCAATCACCTCAACACCTCTTCCCCAAAAACCCCTCACCTATCATATCCCACTATTCTCTTCACCACTCACATCCACCCTTCATAAAACCCCACCTACCTCACCATTCAAATTCAAACCACTTTGCCTCCAAAACCCACCCATCCATGACCGAAGCCTACCCCTCTCCCCACCCCTATATAAACTCTTCTTCACTCCTTCATTTTCACACAACCTAAACACTACTTCTCCCCTTTGGCCGAACCACAAAGCCACCTCCATCTCCTTTATTTCTTCTTCTTCTACTCTCTTCTTTC
>NC_029777.3:80651624-80651907 GCF_000817695.3 Arachis duranensis
AGATGGAGAGATTCATCTCAAGGGTGCATCAAGACCACTTCTATGAAGTTGTGGCCATGAAGAAGGTGATCCTTGAGGTCCTTTTCAAACTCAAAAAGAGTGAAAATCCGAAGATCTGACATGAGATCCGAAGAAG
Source organism: Arachis duranensis (assembly GCF_000817695.3). NCBI lineage: Eukaryota > Viridiplantae > Streptophyta > Magnoliopsida > Fabales > Fabaceae > Arachis > Arachis duranensis. The sequence goes on from NC_029777.3 coordinate 80,651,761, forward strand.
AGGTTGGGAAGTTCTTACCAACCCCATTCAACAAGTCAGAATCTTAATGGTTCAAGAGTTCTATGCCAATGCATGGATCACCAAGAACCATGATCAAAGTGTGAACCCAGACCCAAAGAATTGGCTTACAATGGTTCGGGGGAAATG
>NC_029777.3:80652214-80652674 GCF_000817695.3 Arachis duranensis
AAAACTATTAGGAGCAAATCAACACCTCCCTAGGAGAATTGAGTTCCAACATGGGACAACTAAGGGTGGAGCACCAAGAACATTCTATTCTCCTCCATGAAATTAGAGAAGATCAAAGAGTCATGAGAGAGGAGCAACAAAGACAAGGAAGAGACATTGAGGAGCTCAAGCACTCCATAAGATCTTCAAGAGGAAGAACAAGCCGCCATCACTAAGGTGGACCCGTTCTTTAATCTCCTTATCCTTTAATTTCCTGTTTTTCAAATTTTTATGCATATGTTTATCTATGTTTGTGTCTTATGATCATTAGTGTCTTAGTGTCTATGCCTTAAAGTTATGAATGTGCTATGAATCCATCACCTTTCTTAAATGAAAAATGTTCTTAATTGGAAAAGAGAAGAATTGCATGAATTTTGAATTTTATAACAGATTAATTATTTTGATGTGGTGGCAATACTTT
>NC_029777.3:80652800-80653342 GCF_000817695.3 Arachis duranensis
AAGGAGACATGTTACTGAGGATCTGAAAAATCATAAAAATGATTCTTGAAGCAAGAAAAAGAAGTGAATTCAAAAAAAAAAAGATAGTACATGCGAAAAAAAAGAGAGAGAAAGGGGAAAAGAAAAAGAAAAAAAATAAAGTTGTGCAAGACAAAAAGAGTGTGCTTAAGAACCCTGGACACCTCTAATTGGGGACTCTAGCAAAGCTGAGTCACAATCTGAAATGGTTCACCCAGTTATGTGTCTGTGGCATGTATGTATCCGGTGGTAATACTAGAAGACAGAGTGCTTTGGGCCACGGCCAAGACTCATAAAGTAGCTATGTTCAAGAATCATCATACTTAACTAGGAGAATCAATAACACTATCTGGATTCTGAGTTCCTATAGAAGCCCATCATTCTGAATCTCAAAGGATAAAGTGAGATGCCAAAACTGTTTAGAGGCAAAAAGCTAAAGGCCCCGCTCATCTAATTAATACTAATCTTCATAGATATTTTTGGAATTCATTGCATATTCTCTTCTTTTTATCTTATTTGATTTT
>NC_029777.3:80653464-80654187 GCF_000817695.3 Arachis duranensis
ACGCTTTTTGGCATTGTTTTTAGTATGTTTTAGTTAGTTTTTATTATATTTTTATTAGTTTTTAGTTAAAATTCACTTTTTGGATTTTACTATGAGTTTGTGTGTTTTTATGTGATTTCAGGTATTTTCTGGCTGAAATTGAGGGACCTGAGCAAAAATCTGATTCAGAGGCTAAAAAGGACTGCAGATGCTGTTGGATTCTGACCTTCCTGCACTAGAAGTAGATTTTCTGGAGCTACAGAAGCCCATTTGACGCGCTCGCAACTGTGTTGGAAAGTAGACATCCTGGGCTTTCCAGCAATATATAATAGTCCATACTTTGCCTGAGATTTGATGGCCCAAACAGGCGTTCCAAGTCAGCTCAAGAATTCTGGCGTAAAACGCCGGAACTGGCATAAGAATGGGAGTTAAACGCCCAAACTGGCACAAGAGCTGGCGTTTAACTCCAAGAAGAGTCTCTACACGAAAATACTTTAATGCTCAGCCCAAGCACACACCAAGTGGGTCCGGAAGTGGATTTTTATGTCATTTACTCATTTCTGTAAACCCTAGCTACTAGTTCTCTATAAGTAGGACCTTTTGCTATTGTATTTACATCTTTTGATCATGTTTTGATGATTGAACCCTCTTTGGGAGGCTGGCCATTCGGCCATGCCTAGACCTTGTTCTTATGTATTTTCAACGGTGGAGTTTCTACACACCATAGATTAAAGTGTGGAGCTT
>NC_029777.3:80654419-80662439 GCF_000817695.3 Arachis duranensis
CTTAATCGGAATCTTCGTGGTATAAGCTAGAATTGATGGCGGCATTCAAGAGAATCCGAAAGGTCTAAACCTTGTCTGTGGTATTCTGAGTAGGATTCGGGGATTGAATGACTGTGATGAGCTTCAAACTCGCGATTGTGGGGCGTTAGTGACAGACGCAAAAGAATCACTGGATTCTATTCCGACATGATCGAGAACCGACAGCTGAATAGCCGTGCTGTGACAGAGCGCGTTGAACATTTTTACTGAGAGGACGGGACTATAGCCATTGACAACGATGATGCCTAATATACAGCTTGCCATGGAAAGAAGTAAGAAGAATTGGATGAAGACAGTAGGAAAGCAGAGAGACGGAAGGGACAAAGCATCTCCATACGCTTATCTGAAATTCTCACCAATGAATTACATAAGTATCTCTATCTTTATTTTATGCTTTATTCATAAATCATTCATAACCATTTGAATCTGCCTGACTGAGATTTACAAGATGACTATAGCTTGCTTCATACCAACAATCTCCGTGGGATCGACCCTTACTCGCGTAAGGTTTATTACTTGGACGACCCAGTGCACTTGCTGGTTAGTTGTGCGAAGTTGTGATAAAGAGTTGAGATTGCAATTGTGCATACCATGTTGATGGTGCCATTGATGATCACAATTTCGTGCACTAGAAGGGTTCCTCAAGATCATTGAGGGGGTTGATCAAGGTGGCAAAAAATCATTGATGATGCAATCCACTTCTTGATCAAACTCCTTCAATTCTCCATTTACCTCTTCCGGTTCACTAGTTTTACCTTCCTCCTCTTGTTGTAATTCTTGTCCTAGCTCTTCTTCTTTCCCTTGAGGGTCCATGTTTTCCTCCTCTCTATGCTCTTTTGATGCTCCTACACATTTCCCTTGAGGGAAACGTCTTGATTGCTTGAGCATAGTGAGACTAGGCAGTTTACCGCTTCGGCTATGGTAGCCATGAACTCCCCTTGCTTCCTTCTGAATCCTTCTTGCTCTTGGAAGAATGCTTGAATGTCTTGTTCTTCTTGGGGAAAGGGTTGGAAAACTTCACATTTAGGTGGAAAAGAAGTTTCAAAGGTTGGGAGAAAGGTTGTATATGTGGGAAGTAGTTCATGTGGGTGGGGATATTGAGGTGATGTATAAGGGAGTGATGGTTCATATGGTTGGTAACAAGGTGTATAGACATTTTGGTTCTACGGAGGTATATGGTATGGTGCTTGAAGGTTTGGTGGTTGGGGGTTGTGTATGGGGTATCTCTCATATCCTTGGGTTTGGTATTCACATTGGGGAGGGCTTGGGGGAGGATTTGGCTCCTTGTAGTATGGGAAAGATTGCTCCTCCCTCCATCGCTTCTCCCATTCCTTAATACAATCCCAACTTGAATTCATCATACCCTACAAAACAATCACAACCAAGTTCCAAACAACAAGGGTGATATCTCAAAAAGAAAGCAAGAAATAAAAGCAAAAGACATTAACAAATAAGAAAATTAAACACCCAAATATTAACAAAAACAACCAAATAACCAAAAAGTAAGATATTCACACTATGGACATATTTACAAAAACCAAAAGATAGCACTCAATTGCAATTCCCGGCAACGGCGCCAAATTTGACAACATTGAGAGTGTCTGCCGGTTTCGAATCAATCAAAACAAGAATCAATTTGTTAGTAGCATAGGCGAAACCAATAATGTACTCTTATGATCAAATGTTAAATTCAAATTAAAGTAACCGAGATCAAGAGTAATTCAACCTCGGGTCGTTCTCCCTAGGAATGCAATTGAAGTGTTATATGCTTTCGGTTGTTAGAAGAAAATGGGGGCTTTGGAAATCAAAGAACTAAAGATTAAAAGAACTTAACAAATAAAGGAACTAAGGAATGATCAGAATTAGAATGAATGCAAGTAAAAAGGAAAACAAGATCAAAACTAGTGAGAATGCTATGAGTGTATAAGGAAGTCTTGACTTGGGAAAATGAGGATCCAAGGAATCCTATCATCGCCATAACCACAACTATGGTAATTCTCTTGAGTTAATCTCGCTTAGTTAACCCCAAACATCGAGGAGTAAGTCAAGCAAGTATACTTGACCTTAATCCATAAGTCCTAACCAACTTACCAAACTAGTTGATAAAAAGCTAGCTTTAATTTAAACAAGAGTCAACTAACTACCCAAGACTTATCACTAAATGTCGGACATTATGACTTTAGCATCCTAGGAACTCAAACCTCGAGGCAAGGTGTCAAAATCTACTTAAAACTCATAATTGACATTTTCACAAATACCTTATGGGCATAAAAATAAAACATGGAAAATTGCAAAGACAAATAAAAGCTATAACCAAATATTCACAAAACCAACTATAAACAAGTAATCAAGCATGTATAAAGCATAAAACATAAAATTCATCCATCAAAACTTCAAGTACTCAAAAATGCAAATATTAACAAGTAACTTAAACCAAAGAGAAATAGAAGCAAAAGTGATGTAATTAAAGAGAAATTAAAGAGTACTTACAAAAGATAAGCTAAATCCAAAATCAAAGCTTGCTATAAAATTCTACAATGGAGATGGAAATGAAACCCTAAGAGAGCATTTCTACACTACTCCTACTCCTACTCCTAATACTATGAAAAATGTCCAAATTGAGGCCTCCTAAGCTAATGCCTTCATAAGTGTTGAATTTCCCTTGATATAGCATCAATATTCAACCTTCAAGCCTTCCAAAATGGGCCAAAAGCCTTCACAAATCGTGCAGCATATTTTTCATTAATGAAATCACGTGCAGGGACCTGTGCGTACGTACACTTGGCTGAATGTTGACATGTGCGTACGCACAGGTTGTCGTGCGCACGCACACATGCAAATCTCTTCTTGTGCACACGCATGCTTGCTTGTGCGCACGCACACTTCGCTGTGTGTGCTTTTCCTTGTTTTCTTCATGTGTTCTCCCTTCTACATGCTTTCTTCCATTTTTCTTAGCCAATCTTGCCTAGATGACCTGAAATCACTCACAAAACATATCACGTCATCGAATGGCATAAAAGTGGAATTAAATTACTCAATTTAAGCACAAAAATACATGTTTTCACTTTTAAGTCCAAATTGAGGAGAAATCACAAAAATATGCTATTTTGGTGCTTTAATGTGAGTTTATGTGATAAAATCCATCCAAATTGAGTCAAAATATATCAGAAAATATGGACTCATCAAAAGCCGAAGGAAATCCTAGAACTTCCTACATACAATTAAATCTTATAAACGTAACTAAGCCTTGAAATAAAATAGGCAACTAGCTAAGGGTCTTCAGTCTATCTAAAATTCTCCTTTTCAAATCCTCCGAGCCTCCTAACCGCCACCGAAATCAATTGTTACAAACACATTTATTACATAGAAGAAAATGACAGGTAGGAACATATACAATAGATAAACAAGTAGCAAGTAATTATGCAATTAATTAGGCATTCCAAACAAAACACACCAAACAAACATATAGATGCATATGATGCATGCCTGTCCTATTGGCTGATGAGTCTCATCTGTTGGTTATAAAGCCAACCCGACAAGTCAGCATAATTATTGGACTATCCTTCTGTCGTGCATCCCCAACTTGAGTAATTCCCAATCATAATCATATAACACCCACACTGGTGTTTATTCATGGGGGCGAGCTCATCCAGAACTTTCACAGTGTCCGACCACACTTATGACATAGGGTCAGCAGAGTATCGAGTCTCAACCTGGAGCACGTGGTGGCTAGCCATTGCTTTCACCAAGAGAAACTCGTATCTCAGATATTTGAAAGTGCATCAAATCATATTATCAATCAATAATCATATACATATTCATACTCAGTCATAATTCAATATTTAGCACAGCCCTCTGACTCATAACATAATCCAAAACCAGCCATAATTCATTCTCAAAAACAGCCATTCAGCTCGAAATGTAAACAACACTTCCACCAACATTATCAACAACTCAAATAATCACCATTAGTCATGGTTCATCACTAATTCCCACCTTACTTTATCCACAAGTTATCTTCCTCACAGTCCTCACTATACTTCATTACCCACAATCCACCTACCAGGCTTTAAACAAGAGAACATAAGGTTTTGAAAGCTGGAGGAATGCCTTAGAAATCAAAAATCAAAATTTGGAGGAAAACAGGGATCCGCGTAAGCGAACCATGTCACACACACGCAGGAGTGCAATTTTTCCCACTATGCATATGCATTCCCTCGTTCGCGTACGCAGGTGCGTTGGACAGAATCGAACGCTCGCGTATGAATCCACATTTCCACGTACGCGAGGGTTCCTTTTGCCCATGCTGCGTACGCAGTACATGCCCGCGTACGCATGCATGCCAAACAGAAATGCACATCCGCGTATGATGGGGTCCGCGTACGCATGTATAGCAGAAGTTTCAAAAAGCTGCTAAGTCTAGAATTTTCAGCTTTGTACACCAAACTTTGATCGAGCATAACTTCTTTATTTTAAAATATTTTTTCTCTGTTCTTCAAACGACGTAAACATCTCGAACCAATTTTCTTTCTAAATCAGTTTAATACAAAATGGAGGTCTGGAGATCAAGTTATGCTCTGCCAAAGTTGGTCAAAATCATAGTTTTTGTAAAACTTTACAAGACCTCCATTTTCAAAACATACCAATTTCAATCCCTTTTAAAATCAACCCAAACCCTTACCAATTCAGCATCCTTCATAACTCTCAACTCAATATTCCAAGTTCAATAATATACAATACACATTCATCATCTTACTAATTCTCTATTTTCATTAAATTCCAATCCAAAACTTCCAATTCCATAATATTCAATATACATCATCAAATATCCATATCAAATACAATGTCAACTTTAATTCAACCTTTATACATTCCAATCACCATCATATACAATTCACATGCATTATTGTTCATACCCTGGGTCGAGATGACCGAGTCAGGATGTTCAGTAACAAAGCGACCGACCTCTTTAGGTCATGCGGACCGACTTCTTTACGAAGAAGTCGGCCAAAGCGATAGGAAAAGCCCAAAGAAGGGCCCAAATCAAGGAATATGGCCCAGATCCAAAGGCAGCCCAAGCCGATAGAGACAAGGGCGGTTCCATGGAAGATAAGCTGACCTCAAACAAAAGATAAGAGAAGATAAGATAACTAACTTATCTTATCCACAGAAGGTCACATCTCGCAACTATAAATACACTGGAGCACCCAGGTATAACTCATACTCTGATTCTACTTAATACCTGCTTAATACCCTTGCTAACTTAAGCATCGGAGTCCCTTGCAGGTACCCCCACCCTCCGGAGACGAAGGATCAGTAGTGCAGCCAATCTAACAAGTCAGACGCGACGGCTCCGACCAGCACAGAAGATCTCATCCAAGATCGACCTCCAAGTTTCAAGTAACCTTCGGAACATTGGCGCCGTTGCCGGGGAGCCTAGAAGTCATCCCAACACCATGACGGACAACCATGACAACGACCACGACTCAGGTTTGGAAGATAGAACACCGCATAAGAACACAGATACTATACTTAAAGATACTCCGAAATCCAATGAAGACAAAAATTCATCAAATCCAGGGGCGGTAGAAGCACTTCAAAATCGATTAAAGCAACTTGAGAAAGAAGCCCAACATTAACGCGAAAAATAAAATATCTACATTGAGAGATAAGGCGGCGTCGAGAATTAGAAGATAAGCTTATGAAACTCGAAGCTGATCTCAAAACTAAAGCTACTCGACCCTCCACAGAGGATAGCTCTCAAAAAGATCAAGATCCATTCACCAGGGAAATTATGAAGACCAAAATCCCAAAAGATTTCAAACTTCTAGATATGACTCTATATGACGGCACCTCGGATCCTAACCACCATCTCAGCAACTTCAGAAGTAGAATGTACCTCACTGACGCCTCAGATGCAGTTCACTGCAAAGCCTTTCCAACAACTCTTACCAAGACAGCCATTAGATGGTTCGACAACTTACCTCCAAAATCCATCTCAAGTTTCGACGACCTGGCCAAAAAATTCCTGGCCCGATTTTCCATATAAAAGGACAAAGCCAAACATGCACCCAGCCTACTAGGGATCAAGCAAGGAGATCAGGAGAGTCTTCGTAACTACATGAAAAGATTCAACAAAACATGCATGGACATACAAAGTCTACCAACAGAAGCTGCCATCATGGGCCTCATAAATGGCCTACGAGAAGGACCATTTAACCAATCTATATCAAAGAGGTACCCGACATCCCTAGACGAAGTACAAGAACGGGCGCAGAAGTACATCAACATGGAGGAGAATTCTCGACTTGGGGAAACCTTGAGGTTCGGTTCTGCCTACCGAGATAAAGATAAAGAAGCCAAGAAAAAAGAAGATCGCTTCGGAGAAAAAATAAAAAATATCATAACTACACCCCTCTTAGGGTATCCTTGGTAGATATTTACAAAGAAGTCTGCCATACGGAAAAAATACCCCCTGCTTGGCCACTAAAAGGCAAAAGAGGAGGAGAAAATCGAAGCGAATACTGTGAGTATCATCGAGTCCGAGGACATTCCACCAACGAATGCTTTGAATTGAAAAACGTCATAGAGAAATTAGTTAGGGAAGGAAGATTAGATCGGTTCCTGGCCAATCGGGACGAAGAACCAAAAAGAAGAAGAATGGATGAAGATGCCAGACGATCTGAACGATCACCCCGCACACCGGAGAGACACGTTCACATAATACACGGTGGATTTGCTGGAGGAGGAATCTCTAAATCATCTCGCAAGCGACACCTCAAAGAAGTATACCATGTCGAAGGAAAGAAAGAGGCACCAGATATCCCAGCAATCACGTTTACCAAAGAAGATGCATCCGGAATCATCCTGGGACACGACGACCCTATGGTCATCACAATCATATTGGCAAACGCCAACCTCCACTGTACATTAATTGACCAAGGAAGCTCCGCCGACATTCTATTCAAAACTGCCTTCGATAAGCTCGGCTTAGAGGAAAAAGAGCTAAGAGCATACCCGAACAGCCTGTTCGGACTTGGGGATACCCCAGTACAGCCACTAGGATACGTATCGTTACACACAACCTTTGGAAAGGGGAACCAATCCAAGACACTTAAGATAGACTATATCGTGGTCGACGTAAGCTCAGCCTACAATGCCTTAATAGGTCGGACAACGTTAAATCAACTCGCAGCAATAGTTTTAACTCCACATCTATGTATGAAACTCCCAACTACAGAAGGGATAGCTACAATAAAAGCAGATCAAAAGATGGTGCGTCGCTGTTATAACGAAAGTCTAAATCTCTGAGGCGAAGGAGGAGAGTTCCACACAATCGAACTCGGTGGAGATTAGAGACGAGAAGAGCTCCGCCCATGATCCGAAGGAGAAATAGAAAGAGTCCAGATCGGAGATACCTCAGACAAAACAACTAATATTGGCACGATCCTGAAAGGAGACGCAAAAGAATCACTAATACAGTTTCTACGAGATAATGTTGATCTCTTTGCATGGAAAGCTGCCGACGTGCCAGGCATAGATCCCGAACTAATGAGCCACAAGCTGGCAGTTGATGTGTGGAAAACGATCCAACACAAAACTCACTGGCAAGTGTACCGGGTCGCATCAAGTAATAAAACTCACGGGAGTGAGGTCGATCCCACAGGGATTGAAGGATTGAGCAATTTTAGTTCAGTGGTTGATTTAGTCAAGCGAATCATTTATTGGTTGAGTGATTTTGTATTCAACAGTAAGTAAATAGCAGGAAATGTAAAGGGAGAGGGATGAATTGCAGAATTTAAAGAGAACTGAAAGTAAAGGTGCTGAATCTTAAAGAACAAGAAATTAAATGATTGAAACTTAAAATGCAAGAAATATAAATTGCAGTAACTTAAAGTGCAAGAAATATAAATTGCTTGAATGGAAAAAGGGAGTTGAGGACTGGAAATTCAGAATTTAAGCAAGGGAAATTAAATTGTAG
>NC_029777.3:80662871-80667442 GCF_000817695.3 Arachis duranensis
GTGTGGTGCTGCAGGATGCTGCCCTGCCCTTGTGGAGGGCAGGGCAGGAAAGTGTGCGTGCAGCCCTTGTTGCGTGCGTGCTTGGTGTGTGATGCTGCAGGATGCTGCCCTGCCCTTGTGGAGGGCAGGGCAGAGTTTTTTGGTGCGCCAGATTTTGCTGCCCGTGCGTGCTGCTGCTGCCGAGACTCCCTTGGTGCGCCCAATCTTGTGCGCTGGCCGTGCATCACAAAATGCTGCCCTGCCCTTGTGGCGGGCAGGGCAATGTTTCCAAAAGTGAAGTCCCACATTCGAAACTCGGTGGAGGCACATGTTGCTTCTTTTTCCTTGGTTTTCTTGGCACCAAAGTCATGCTTAGTTCCTTGTTTCCTCATGGTGCCGTGTTCGATTCATGGAGAATGAAAGCAAGCCACTTTTTGCTTGATCTTATTGTGCTTGAGCGCTACTCCCTTCCTCTTTGTCCTTGGGTTCGAAACCCATAGGAAGCATTATGAAGCAATTCCTTTTAAATTTTTCTTAGGTGAAGCCCGACATTGCTCTTGTAGAGGGCAGGGCAGAGTTGTTTTTCAAGGCTTGGTTCATTATGTTGCTCTCCTGGAGGGCAGTGTGCCCTTGTGGAGGGCAACATTTGCTTCCTCCTTCTATGCGCCGCACTCTTTTCTCCTTGGGCCACGCTTTCTTAAGCCACGTTTTTCCTTTTTTTCTTTCTTTCTTCACCTATAAGAAACCAAAACAACCACTCAAAGTATCTCTAAATTCACAAGGTTTATAATTCATTAAAAATCAATTAATTCTTGCTCAAACCTCATGATTTAGCATCAATTTAATGGTAGTTGCTTGATTTAAAGAAGTTATGCATTTTCATTCCAAATCACTTACTTAGGATGCAAGAAAGTGCATAAAGTCTAATAAAACTAGTGAAATTAGCTTGAAAAATGGGTATATGATGACTTGTCATCACAACACCAAACTTAAATCTTGCTTGTCCCCAAGCAAGCATCAAAACTAAGAGAAAATGAAATGAACAAGAAGAGAAAACATATCCTTATTAAGCATATAACATTATAAGGTTTATTCTTTCTTTGCTCCCTTGCTAACTTTTCTTTTCTCATTTTTGCTTAACAAGCTTATTATTCTTTGAAGGCTTGGTGTCTAATGTTGTAGTAGTAGCCTTTGGCTTTATTTTTACTCAACATCTTTCCACCACAAACACATGGCTCACTATTTCCTCCTAGGATCATTGATGCCCAACATCTCTTTTGGATAACTAAATGTTCTGTATCTAGGTTGCTCTTTATTGTAGAATTTCAATTGGTCATCCCAAATCAGTTGATCTAAGTGACCGGGTTTTGAAATACCCCTCAGAATTTACTTATCCAAGCATATCCTAGTACAAGAACACCACAGGCATATGTCCTAGGGTCCAAGCTATTGGTGTCCAACCTTTATTCTTTGTTTTTTTTGCCACATTGGCTTTTTCTTCTTCCTTTTCTTTCTGTTTTATTTTCTTCTGTTCTCAAGGGTTTTTTTTATAAGAACCTTTATAACAGCAAGCTAGCTCACACTTCAATGAAAATGATACTATGCAACAATTATTTCATGAGTTATGCATTTAATCAAACACATACACCACCATTAACTTCCATTCTAACTTATGTAACATTGGATATTTACTTTCCAATTCAAACAATTCTCTTTTATTCAAGCAAATGGGAAACATAACAAAATTCAGCCCGGTGATGGATGACAAGAAAAATTCAGATTTAGCATTTCTCTAGCTATTTATTAAGTGACAAAGAAAAATAAAATAAAAATGCACGAAGTAAAAGAAATAAACAATGGAGGCATATCATGTTTCAGACATGCATCTCCTTATTAGGGGTATAAAGGAAGAAGTATGAAAGAACTTTGCCACCTTCTAATGATTGTGGCTGCCGCTTGATTCTCCCTTTTTCTTCTTTCTCTTCCCTAGCTTGGAGTATTATCGGACTTCTTCACCAGGGCATCTTCTATCCCAGACAGAATCTAAGAGCCCTGAGAGTCCAACTTCTTCCAATCTGTTAAGTGTTAACTCCGTATAATGATGAGACCTTGCTTTTTGCTTGGCTTCAAATTCAGGGCATTGCTCAAATGGCTTGATCTGTGGATTGAGTGTTGGGAAATTGTGGGTCAAATACTCCAACCTTGCTTGTATGTTTTCATCATTCTCCATTCTTTGCACATATCTAATTTCTTCCATAGTGTGATGAATATTCTTCCATTGATACAGGTTGTGACTATATTCTTCCATTGATACAGGTTGTGACTATATTCCTTTAGTGATTTGCCTCATGATGGGGTATTCCCCGTCCTTCAACTCAAGGCCCTTCTCATAGATAACATTCTTTGTCTTCATGAATCTATGATATCTTCCTTCATGGAACTGGGACCTAAATTTTCTTGTATCATATGATGGAGGCTCGGTCACCATTGGTTCCTTTCCCGGTCTTCTTTTGGAACTTGAGGAAGCCATTAGCTTTGAGGTGAAAAGGAAGGAGAAATAGAAGTAAAAGGAGAATGTGTTGTGTTTGGGATGATGCTCGGTTTTGTTGTGCAAGAAAAAATAATTGTTGGCTTTAGTTTTGGGAGTAGAGGAGATTATGGTTTAAAAATGAAAGTAGTTTGAATGAATGTATAAGCCATTTAGTGCTAACGGCTATTTATAAGCCGGTTCTTCAAACTTTCCAATAAAACCATAATAAATGAGGAAGGAGTTCGTTGGTGCTCATGAAGGGTTGAGATTGAGTTGATCATATAGAAGGTTTATGGATTGAATGGTCTTCATGCCTTGTTGAGGCTTTGACGAGGATTCTCTTCTCATTGGTTGCATGCATTTAGGTATTCGATGATGCATGCATGCAAATTCTGCTTCCCAAGGAGCGCATTTCTCTAGGCACATGTGACCACTCCTCACTTAGCTTGTCCTAGCCGTGGCCCCTCCTTGTATTTGTCTTCAATCTCTTCCTCCTAAATAAACCAAAACAGCTAGCTTTAGAACATTAATATATACGTTGGCAAGTGATTTGCAATAAAGAGGAAAGTTGTTTTTGAATTGATATTTTATATTTCAAAAAAAAAATGATGCATGACCCCCTTTCTGTATGATTTTGATTCCATGAATAGAAATGATCTTCTGAACAGTGTTACGCATGCATTCCATGAATAGGAAATGATCTTCTGAACATTGTTACACATGCAGACACCAAACTTAGTGTTTGGTCATATGCTTCATCAAAATGATTTTACATATGTTATAAGAACAGCCCCCTTTCTTTTGAAAAGTAAATATTGGGTGTGCATTAAGGTACACCAAACTTAGAAGTCTAACTTATGCTCTAAAATACTGTATGCATTTATCAAATATGAAAGTTCAAAATCATGCTCAGGAAATCATAGCTTATTGGATAAAAGAAAAGACAGAAATCTTAAATCATGGGTTGCCTCCCATGAAGCACTCTTTTATTGTCACTAGCTTGACATTGAACTCCCTTTAGGGTGGTTGATGCTGGTGATGTCTCAACTTGTCCCCTCTCACTGTAAGCTTTCTCTGTATGCCTTGATGCTCAATTTCAATGTGCTCAAGAGAGAGTACTTGGTTGACAATGTAATGATATTCTGTTCCCAGCTGTTGATATACTAGTTGCACCTTGTCACCTTTGGAAAATCCTTCAGTTGGGATTTTCTTATTTTTCCACCCTTTGTAAGCCTTCTTCTTGTTCTTCATCTTTTTCTTTCTTGTTGATCTTTCTCCCTTGACAGTGACTTGAGTTGTGATACCTTCCTGTTTGTTTATTACCCCAACCTTTTTTTGAATTCCTTCTCCTTCTTGTACCTGCTCATTTTTCTGTTCTACTGCGTTGTTGGTTGCTTGCCTTGGAAGAAAGTCACTACTTGTCTTGCTTATTTCTTCTTTACTTTGTGATTCTGGAAATACTTTCAGGGTGATGCTTTCTTCATGCATCCTGAGGGTTAGCTCTCCCTGCTCTATATCTACAATAGCTCTAGCAGTGGCAAAAAATGGTCAACCAAGTATTATGGAGTCATTCTCATTCTCTGCTGAATCTAGGATCACAAAATCTGCAGGAAAGATGAACTTGTCAACCTTAACTAAAAGGTTTTCAATCAACCCTTTAGGATACACCACTGATTGGTCCACCAATTCCAAGGACATCTGTATTGGTTTCACTTCTCCTATGCCAAGCTTTTTCACTAAAGAAGATGGAATTAGATTTATACTTGCTCCTAAGTCACACATCCCCTTATTGATACATAGGCTTCCAATAGTGCAAGGCAAGAAGAAACCTCCAGGATCTTCAAGCTTGGGAGGGAGCCCTTTTCTGATTAATGCACTGCATTCTTCAGTGAGCAGCACAGTCTCTTTTTCAATCCAACTCCTTTTCTTGTTGATAAGCTCTTTTAAGAACTTGGCATATAGAGGCATTTGCTCCAATGCTTCAGCCAAGGGTATGTTGATCTCTAACTTCTTGAAAATCTCAAGGAATTTAGAAAAGTGTTGGTCCTTAATCTCTTTGTGA
>NC_029777.3:80667545-80669486 GCF_000817695.3 Arachis duranensis
GGTTGATTCTGAGAGTACTTGCTTGCTGTTGCACCTTCGTCATTGGCTGCTTCTTTTTCAACTTGTTTCTTGTCACTTTCCTTGGGTTTCTTAGTGGCTTCTTCATCTTTTAGCAGGATTTTTCCACTCCTTAACTGTATTGCCTTACACTCCTCTTTTGGATTAGGAATGGTGTCACTTGGTAGTGAGCTTGATGGTTTTTCAACAGAAATCTGCTTGGAGATTTGCCCAATCTGCCTCTCTAGGTTCTTCATGGATGCTTCTTGGTTCTTTGTTGTCAATTCTTGGTTCTTCATCATCTTCTCTATGAGCATCTCTAGATTAGTAATCCTCTGAGAGTCTTGTGAGATTGGTTGGTTTTGGGGTGTTGATGGATGATGGTAGGTGTTTTGGTTAGTTGGGTGGTTATTGGGTGGATAATGGTTAGAGTTGGGATAAGTGTTTTGTGGTTTTCTGTATGTGGTTTGGTTAGTGTTTGGCTGGTTGTTTTGATTTGTGTTTTTCCAATTGTTTTGATTTGAGTTCCTTTGCCATGGCTGTTGAGTTTGATTGTGGTTGTCTCCCCATCTGAGGTTGGGATGGTTTTTCCAAGAAGGATTGTAAGTATCACCATAGACTTCATTTGTTCCAGGATTTTGGTTGTGCATGTATTGGACTTGCTCTTGCTGTTGCTCCTCTTGAATTTCTTCATGTTGCCCCCATGTGGTTGATGGCTGGCTTGTGTTGACTGCTGCAACTTGGAGACTATCAATCATTTTGGCCATTTGCTCAAACTGTTGTTAAATTTGCTGTTGCATCATTTTGTTCTGAGCTAAGATTGAATCCACTCCTTCCAACTCTATTACTCCTTTCCTTTGTGATAGTTGGCGTTGCCTTTGGTGAGCAAAGAAATATTGGTTGTTAGCCACCATATCAATGAGGTTCTGAGCTTTCTCTGTAGTTTTCATGAGTTGTAATGAGCCTCCAGCTGAATGATCAAGTGCTTCTTGAGACTTCAGAGTAAGTCCCTCATAGAAGTTCTGCAGCTTGTCCCACTCAGTGAACATCTCTGGTGGACATTTCCTCAGCAGTGCCTTATATCTTTCCCATGCTTCATATAAATTTTCAACCTCCATTTGAGTGAATGTCTGCACCTCAGTTTTTAATCTTATGATCCTTTGAGGGGGATAAAATTTGGCAAGAAATTTGCTCACCAAGTCATCCCAAGTGTTGATGCTCTCCTTTGGAAATGTTTCTAGCCATTGAGTGGCTTTGTCCCTGAGAGAGAATGGAAAGAGCAGTAACTTGTAGCTGTCAGGAGGCATACCATTGGTTTTGACAGTGTCACAAATCCTCAAGAAGGTAGATAGGTGTTGATTTGGGTCCTCCAATGGCCATCCTCCAAAAGAGCAGTTGTTTTGGACCAAAGTGATGAGTTGTGGCTTTAGTTCAAAGTTGTTTGCATTGACATTAGGGGTGAGAATGCTACTCCCATAGTGTCTAGCATTTGCAAATGTGTAGGAAGCCAGTAGTCTTCTTTGTTGTGGGTTATTGTTAACTCCTCCTTCTGGTTGATTGGGATTTGATGGATCTCCTTCCATCTCTTGAAATTCCTCCTCAGATTCTTCCTCTCCAACGATGTTCTTCCCTCTTTCAGCTCTTCTTATTCTTCGAAGAGTTCTTTGGTCAATTTCAGAGAGGATAGGGGAAGATCTTCCTGTACCTGACATACACATAACAATAAACACACAGATCCAGAAAACCAGTGAAACTTCAATCTATTGCTAGAATGAAGTTTTAGTTAGTTTAAGCAAAAATTCAAACAGTTAGTGTGTTAGTCAAAATTAAAGAAACTAGAAAAGAGAGAAAAAAAATGCTTGATCTAGATCTCCACTTCACTTAATCATTGTCAATCTATTTCAATCCCCGGCAACGGCGCCAAAAACTTGATGTGTGGAAAAC
>NC_029777.3:80669581-80670112 GCF_000817695.3 Arachis duranensis
GAGGTCGATCCCACAGGGATTGAAGGATTGAGCAATTTTAGTTCAGTGGTTGATTTAGTCAAGCGAATCATGTATTGGTTGTGTGATTTTGTATTCAACAGTAAGTAAATAGCAGGAAATGTAAAGGGAGAGGGATGAATTGCAGAATTTAAAGAGAACTGAAAGTAAAGGTGCTGAATCTTAAAGAACAAGAAATTAAATGACTGAAAATTAAAATGCAAGAAATGTAAATTGCAGTAACTTAAAGTGCAAGAAATATAATTTGCTTGAATGGAAAAAGGGAGTTGAGGACTGAGAATTCAGAATTTAAGCAAGGGAAATTAAATTGTAGCAATTAATAAAGCAGAAGATGAATTGGAAGTAACTAGAATTCAAACAGGAAATGAAATTAAATTGCAAGCAGGGTTTCACAGAAGAACCAAAAGGAAAATGAGATCTCAGGGCTCCAGAGACTAGATAGCAAAGTCTAGATCTCAATTGCCTTCCCAGATCCAAGTTCACAAAGCAATTAACAAGAAATTAAAGAAGAAT
>NC_029777.3:80670325-80682884 GCF_000817695.3 Arachis duranensis
GTGTGGTGCTGCAGGATGCTGCCCTGCCCTTGTGGAGGGCAGGGCAGGAAAGTGTGCGTGCAGCCCTTGTTGCGTGCGTGCTTGGTGTGTGATGCTGCAGGATGCTGCCCTGCCCTTTTGGAGGGCAGGGCAGAGTTTTTTGGTGCGCCATATTTTGCTGCCCGTGCGTGCTGCTGCTGCCGAGACTCCCTTGGTGCGCCCACTCTTGTGCGCTGGCCGTGCATCACAAAATGCTGCCCTGCCCTTGTGGCGGGCAGGGCAATGTTTCCAAAAGTGAAGTCCCACATTCGAAACTCGGTGGAGGCACATGTTGCTTCTTTTTCCTTGGTTTTCTTGGCACCAAAGTCATGCTTAGTTCCTTGTTTCTTCATGGTGCCGTGTTCGATTCATGGAGAATGAAAGCAAGCCACTTTTTGCTTGATTTTGTTGTGCTTGAGCGCTACTCCCTTCCTCTTTGTCCTTGGGTTCGAAACCCATAGGAAGCATTATGAAGCAATTCCTTTTGAATTTTTCTTGGTGAAGCCCGACATTGCTCTTGTGGAGTGCAGGGCAGAGTTGTTTTTCAAGGCTTGGTTCATTATGTTGCTCTCCTGGAGGGCAGTGTGCCCTTGTGGAGGGCAACATTTGCTTCCTCCTTCTATGCGCCACACTCTTTTCTCCTTGGGCCACGCTTTCTTAAGCCACGTTTTTCCTTTTTTTCTTTCTTTCTTCACCTACAAGAAACCAAAACAACCACTCAAAGTATCTCTAAATTCACAAGGTATATAATTCATTAAAAATCAATTAATTCTTGCTCAAACCTCATGATTTAGCATCAATTTAATGGTAGCTGCTTGATTTAAAGAAGTTATGCATTTTCATTCCAAATCACTTACTTAGGATGCAAGAAAGTGCATAAAGTCTAATAAAACTAGTGAAATTAGCTTGAAAAATGGGTATATGATGACTTGTCATCAGCAGTCTACCCGGGATCCCGGCCGGTACAACAAAGACGAAGAAAACTCGGGCCAGAACGGTCTCAAGCTGTAGAAGAACAAGTACAAGCACTACTAGATGCAGGGTTCATAAGAGAAGTTAAATACCCACTATGGTTAGCAAACGTCGTCTTGGTGAAAAAGTCAAATGGGAAGTGGCGAATGTGCACTGACTACACCAACCTCAACAAAGCCTGCCCAAAAGACCCTTATCCACTTCCAAGCATTGATGCTCTAGTAGATGCCTCATCAAGATATAAGTATCTCTCATTCATGAACGCATACTCAGGCTACAACCAGATTCCAATGTATCCACCAAATCAAGAAAAAACCTCGTTTCTCATACCAAAAGCAAATTATTGCTATATCGTAATGCCTTTCGGCCTTAAGAACGTGGGAGCCACTTATCAAAGGCTAATGAATAAAGTCTTCTCAAAACACATCGGAAAAATCATGGAGGTCTATGTGGGCGACATGTTGATAAAGACACAAAGTGAGGAAACATTATTAACTGACTTGGTTCAAGTGTTCGACACCATACGGAAGCACGACATGCGACTCAACCCGGCTAAATGCACCTTCGCAGTGGAAGCAGGTAAATTTTTGGGCTTTATGCTCACACAAAGAGGAATCGAGGTAAATCCAGATAAATGCCAGGCCATACTCAACATGAAAAGCCCAACCTGCCTCAAAGAGGTACAACAACTCAATGGGAGATTAGCGGCCTTGTCCATATTCCTAGCAGGGTCAGCAATAAGATCCCTCCCCTTCTACGCTGCCTTAAGGAAGGGAAAGAACTTCGAGTGGACAACAGAATGTGAACAAGCCTTCTGAGACTTTAAAGAATTCTTGGGACAGCCCCCCATCCTATCTCGACCACGAGAGGGAGAACCACTCATACTGTACTTCGCAGTAGGAAGTCGGGCAATGGCCTCAGCACTAATCAGAGAATACGAAGGGGGACAACAACCCGTCTACTTCATTAGTAAAGCACTACAGGGGTCAGAGCTGAACTACCAGAAAATAGAGAAGTTCGCCTACGCTCTGATACTCACATCCCGACGACATCGCCCATACTTCCAAGCACACACCATCAAAGTTCGGACCAACCAGCCCATAAAAGGGATACTGCAGAAAACAGATCTAGCAGGAAGAATCCTACAGTGGGCAATTGAGTTATCCGAGTTTGACCTCCAATACGAGGCGTGGACAGCCATCAAATCACAATACCTAGCCGACTTCATTGTAGAATTCACGGACACCACGGAAATCCTCATAGAGTGGAACATATACGTGGACGGTTCCTCGAATAAAGCTGGAAGCGGTGCAGGTGTGATAATCGAAAGCAACCAAGAAACCCAACTTGAGCTTTCCCTGAAATTCGGATTCCCGGCCTCAAACAACCAGGCAGAATATGAAGCATTATTAGCTGGTTTGAAGCTGGCTAGGGAAGTTGGAGCTCAGAAACTCAACATCTACAGTGACTCACAAGTCGTTACCTCGCAAATAACGGGAAGCTACCAAGCCAAAGATCCTACCATGAAAAAATATTTGGATAAAACCAAAGAACAGCTCAGACAACTCGGGGAATATAGGATCTGCCACATACCCCGTGAGCAAAATACCCGAGCAGACGCACTCTCAAAACTAGCCAGCACCAAACCAGGGGGAAACAATAGAAGCCTCATCCATGAAATACTGCAGAACCCATCAATATCGGAAGAAGAAAAAATCCTAGCCATAACAGGTCGGGATCAAGGATGGATGACCCTCATAATTAACTACCTCAAAACAGAAGCGCTCCCCACAGATGAAAAGGACGCAAAGAGGTTAAAAAGGGAGGCACAGTACTACACTATCATAAACAACATTCTATACAAAAGAGGAATCTTGACACCATTGTTAAAATGCGTACCGACTTCCAATACAAAGGAAGTCTTGGAGGAAGTACACAGCGGCAGAGGGGGCCCGCCCTTTTTTCTTGATGAAAATGATGAGCCTTCTTTCCCTCTAGAGTGGCAGAGGGATGTAAGAGTGTCTCGCTATACCTTGGAGATGCTTGATGATGTTGAGCGTGCCTTTTTGTTCTTGAGGATATATGGGGGAAACCACCCCATCTTGATACAAAAAGGTTTTTGAATGACCCGTCCTTAGTTCGGGCTGTTTTGGGTACTTGTCTGACTTGTCTCTTATACTTGTTTCTTAATTTTTTCTTCCTCTTGTTGTGACTGTAACTCTTTGCTATGGCTGATTCTATATTTGCAGAGATGTCAAAGAACAACAACTCCATGAAGGCCTTTAAAAAAGCAAAGAAGGCAACTGCTGCTCTGAACATCTCGGCCAAAGTGGCCGGCGAGGGATCTTCTCAGGTTTCAGTGAAGCCTCCTGTGCCGAGTTCTCCCGGGCCGAGGAAAGCAATTCCTACTCCTCGGTTTCGTCAGGTCGATCCTCCACAGATTTCTGCCATTGCTTCTGGTGTTCCTCCCTTAAAAAAGCAAAAAACATCCGAGCCCTTTAACCTGGATGCCCCGGATTTTGATGCTATTGAGTTTGTTGACCAGCAAATTGCCCCCTATGGTGGGCTCTCCATGGACGACGTGTCTCTTCTTCAGTATCTGGATTTTATCACCAAAAGTAGTGTGAAAATGGCACATATGGGTGCAACTATTTTCTGAACAGTTCAGGGGATCCCGATTCATGCCACAAAATCCTTCATGGAGGAGGCCAAATCAGAATTTGATCGAATCAAGGGTCTGAAGGATGAGTTGGAGGTGAAGTTGGCGAAGGTAGAGAAGGAGCTGGAGGGTGAGAAGGCCAGCTCTATTGCTTTGGCTGCTTCTTTGAAGTTGGCTGAGGACATGGCACTGAAGCACAAGGATAGCTATGTCTCAACTTATAGGGAATTAATGCATCTCCGGGATGATTTGAAAACTGCTCGGGTTAACTATGCCGAGCTTCAGGGTCACCTTGTGGGCAGCGTAACTGCCGCCTTCGAGAACCTGATGGAGCAGTTTCAGATTGTTGCTCCTGATGCCGACTTGACTCTCGTCAGCCTGGACAATGTTGTGAGGGATGCTAAGATTGTCCCTGATGACCAGGATGATGATGATGCTGACCCTCCCCCGGTGCCTTCTCTTAAAGTGTCGACCTCCTCGGTTCCTCCCGTTACGTCTGATCCGGATTGCTAGATTCTGAACCGGGATGATGGAACTGTAGATGTTGTGCCTATTCAGACTTGCCCTCCTTCTCCCCGTATTGATGCTGCCGGGAAGGCTCCAGATCTTGGTTGACCTCCTTTTTTTAAGTATTTGTGTAAATAGCCCGGTTTGTGGGCTTTGAACTCTTTTTTGTAAATGATGCTTTGTTGACTGTTGATACTCCAGTTGCTATTTTTAGCAACTTTATTTTGAAAGACAAAATGGTTTCTCTGGCTCTTGGGGTTGGCTTCAAGCGGCTTGTTGAGTCCTTGTTTTATGGTAACTGCGATATGCTTGCTTGCAGCTTTCTTTATCATTTACCTGGAATTTTCAGAGTTGTTTTTTATCCATCCTCTTTTGATTGCTTTTGTGGCAAGGTCAAGGTCTATCGGGTCGAATTATTTCCTCTCTTGTTGGTTGATCTTCTCAATTGATCTTTTCGAGCAACCCCTTGGGATTACTTTTTATAACTTTTTGTAGCTTTAGTCCGACTTCTTCATGTCGGTCCCCGTTTCGTTACTAGGTGATCCTTTTTTCTTAGATCTTGTTCAGATCTCTTTTGAGGTTTTACCTTTCGTAACTTTATCTTTTTCGGGCCGACTTCGTCATACCGGACTCTGTCAAGTTATTTGATAATCCTCTTTTCTGGACCTTGTTCAGGTCTCTTTCAGGGATTATCTTGTTTTGTAGGAGACGGACTTCGTTTGGTCGATCTCTTCTAAGTTGCTTTTGTAATCCTCTTTCTTGGATCTTTGTTAGGTCTCTTTCAGGGATTACTTTTACAACTTGTCTTGTAGGAGACCGACTTCGTTAGGTCGATCTCTTCTAAGTTGTTTTTGTGATCCTCTTTCTTGGACCTTTGTTAGGTCTCTTTCAGGGATTACTTTTACAACTTGTCTTGTAGAGGACCGACTTCGTTAGGTCGATCTCTTCTAAGTTGTTTTTGTAATCCTCTTTCTTGGACCTTTGTTAGGTCTCTTTCAGGGATTACTTTTACAACTTGTCTTGTAGGATACCGACTTCGTTAGGTCGATCTCTTCTAAGTTGTTTTTGTAATCCTCTTTCTTGGACCTTTGTTAGGTCTCTTTCAGGGATTACTTTTACAACTTGTCTTGTAGGAGACCGACTTCGTTAAGTCGATCTCTTCTAAGTTGTTTTTGTAATCCTCTTTCTTGGTCCTTTGTTAGGTCTCTTTCAGGGATTACTTTTACAACTTTTCTTGTAGGAGACCGACTTCGTTAGGTCGATCTCTTCTAAGTTATAGCAATTCCTCTTTAATAGGGTTGGCCAGACCTCTTTCCAGGGATTTGCTGATAACTTGGGTTGACTTGGTCTGACTTTTTAGTGTCGGTCAGTCTTTTTAAGTTATTATATAGCAATCCATAAGACCTCGTCAGGTTCTTTTGGGGATCACTTTCGATAACTTCTTGCATTATTTTGTGTTCATCTTTGCCAATTTGTAGATGGTGGTTTCTGTCCTGGTTTAATCGACCTTTAGGTGAATTGCGTTTTCACCTTTGTCAGTCGATCATTCCTATCGAGATCGTATAGTGAATCTGTTATTCACTTTCTGTTCGATCCGTTGCTTTATAATCGGACGATGAATGCTTCAGATTAATGCGTATTGAGAATTTGTAGAATATCTGAAATGTATTTTATTTAAAGAAAGTGCAAATGTATACAGGCTGGAGTTTTCATACCCTTAAGTCGGATTAAATCTCAATCTTGACGCCCCATTAAAAAACCTTTTTAGGAAAAAGAGTGCATCTTGTGATGAGACCTTTATCTTTCCTAACTATAGTACCTTCTTAGGTTACAGGCGTGCCATGATCTGGGGAGTTCTCGTCCCTCGAGTTCGGACAGTCTGTAGTATCCCTTCCCAAGTACTTCTGTGACTCGGTAGGGTCCTTTCCAGTTGGCTACCAGCTTTCCTTCTCCGGGTCGAGTTGTTCCAATATCATTTCGGATTAAGATGAGATCATTCTCAGCAAAACCTCTTGGCACTACCTTTTGATTATACCTGGAAGCCGTTCGCCATTTTAGTGCTTCTTCTCTGATCTGAGCTCTTTCTTGGATTTCTAGAAGTAGGTTGAGCTCTTCTCTTTGAAGTTGAGAGTTGGTTTGTTCATTGTAGTGGACTACTCGGGGAGACCCTTCCTCTACTTCTATTGGAATCATTGCCTCCACTTCGTATACTAATCGAAATGGTGATTCGTTCATAGTAGAATGGGGGGTTGTTTAATACGCCCATAGGACTTGTGGAAGTTCCTTGGCCCAAGCTCCCTTTGCTTCTTGCAGTCTCCGTTTCAGTCCGGCCAATATGACTTTGTTGGCCACTTCAGCTTGTCCATTGGCTTGGGGATGTTCGACGGAGGTAAACTGGTGTTTTATATTCAAGTCGGCCACTAGTTTTCTGAAGCCTGCATCTGTGAATTGGGTGTCATTATCTGTAGTAATGGAGTATGGGACCCCAAACCTTGTAATGATGTTCCTATATAGGAATTTCCGACTTCTTTGAGCAGTGGCGTTGGCTAGGGGTTCTGCCTCGATCCATTTTGTGAAATAGTCTACCCCCACTATGAGGAACTTGACTTGTCCCGATCCTTGGGGAAAGGGTCCGAGAAGATCGAGTCCCCACTTTGCAAATGGCCAGGGTGAGGTCACGCTGATGAGCTTTTTCGGCGGGGCGATGTGAAAGTTGGCATGCTTCTGGCATAGTGGACATGTCTTTACAAATTCGGTAGCTTCCTTTCGTAGAGTTGGCCAATAGAATCCCGCCCGGAGTACCTTTTTAGTGAGAGCTTGCGCTCCGAGATGATTGCCGCAAATGCTGCTGTGTACTTCTTCCAAGACTTCCTTTGTATTGGGGGTCGGTACGCATTTTAACAATGGTGCTGAGATCCCTCTTTTGTATAGGGTGTTATTTATGATAGTGTAGTACTGTGCCTCCCTTTTTAACCTCTTTGCCTCCTTTTCATCTGTAGGGAGCGCTTCTGTTTTGAGGTATTTAATTATGGGGGTCATCCATCCTTGATCCCGGCCTGTTATGGCTAGGACTTTTTCTTCTTCTGATATTGATGGGTTTTGTAGTATTTCCTGGATGAGGCTTCTATTGTTGCCTCCTCGTTTGGTGCTGGCTAGTTTTGAGAGTGCGTCAGCTCGGGCGTTTTGCTCACGGGGTATGTGGCAGATCCTATATTCCCCGAGTTGTCCGAGCTGTTCTTTGGTTTTATCCAAATATTTTTTCATAGTAGGATCTTTGGCTTGGTAGCTCCCTGCTATTTGTGAAGTAACAACTTGTGAGTCGCTGATAAACCATTATTTTATAGTTTATATTGTGTTTAATTGTGTGGTTTTGTCGTGATCTTTACCCACTTATTCATCAATTTAGCATGCATTTAGATTTCCTTCTTGAATTTATTACATGTTTGAAAATTGCTTCCTAGAGACTTTAATTATTTAATTTTAATTCTCCTTTATTCCATTCGATGCCGTAATCTGTGTGTCAAGTGTTTCAGGCTTTATAGGGCATGAATGAGACGGAGATTGGAGAGGAAGCTAGCAAAAATGGAAGGAACACGAATTTGAGGAGATAACCAGCGAAAAGTGACGCAGTCGCATGGCTCAAGCGACCGCGCGAAGGAGCGCAAATCGCAGTGACGCGGCCGCATGGCTTGCATGGCTGCGCGGATTGGAAAGCACAAGCAACGCGGTAGCATGGACGACGCGAACGCATCACTCTAGTTTGTTCTCTTAACTTGGTTTTATTCTTCCATGTTCTTTGTTATGTTCAATTTTGTCATTCAGATATTTTTATGATTAATTAATGCAAGGATTATTTCTTTTTAATTTAAATTCCATTCCAATAATCATGTCTTCTTTTAATTCCCTTTCATGTGCCATGGATTCTTTAATTACAATGCGTGAGTAGTTTCATTACTTGATGGGGAGTTGATTAAAAGGAACTCTTGAGTTGGAAGGATTTAAAGAAAAATTTGTAATTGGGTTAAATGTTGGATTGCTATCCTGTCACCGACGCCAATCCCTTTGAACTAAGTGGGTTGCAACTTGTGAACAAATCTGGCATTTCCACCTGTTTGACTTTCCCTTACCTAGTAAGGGATAACCAAACAGAACAACTATTAATTTTAAATTAATCTTACAATCACACCATCAATGATAGAGATTCTAACCAATCAATTCCCAGTCAAGGCCTCTTATTTTTATTATTTAAAATTCCTCAATTTAAATCCCAATTTACTTAGCTCAACTCTTTTTGGAATATCTGATTAATAAAACAGCACATTTTTCTGCAACTCGTTGGGAGACAACCTGGGACTTAAAACTCCCAGTAATTTTAATTTAAACTTTCAGTGACATATTTCTAAATTGATAGGCAGATTTTCGGTGAGTTAAGAACTATACTTGCAACATAACCATTTTAATAAATTTTTAATTCACCAGCTTCTGCATCTCCATCAATTTTTGGCGCCGTTGCCGGGGAGTTGCAATAGAGTGCTTATTTTATTAATTAGAATTTATTTATTTGCATTTTCTTTAATTTTGCTACTATGAGCTGCGTGTTTCTTCTGTCGAATGATACGTTCACTTCCTGATCCGCGCTTGCTAATATTCGATCCTGAAATTGAAAGAATAATTTCACGAATAAGGTGAGAACAGCATAGGTTAGTCCGCTCTAAGGGCGGATCTGAAAGTGAATCTGAGGAAGAAACCAGCCCCCGTTCTACTGATTCGGTTGTTTTACGTGCATAAAACATGGCAGCTAGAAGAATTACCATTCAGGAGGAAGGAGCTCCTGATTTTACACTGTAACCGTTTCAAGCGCATCATCCAGCGGTAGCTATGAATTTTGAAATAAAGACCGCACTGCTAAATTTGATGCCGAAGTTTCATGGCCTACCTGCTCAAGAGCCTATCAAGCACTTGAGAGATTTCCAGGCAGCCTGTTCTACTGTCAGGCGTGATGGCACTGATGAAACTTCAATTCTGCTAAAAGCTTTTCCGTTCTCTCTTGAGGGAAAAGCAAGAGAGTGGTACTACACTCAACCTCTAGCAAACGTATCCAACTGGGATACACTCAGAAAGGAGTTCCTGGAGAAATTCTTCCCATCTGAAGTTACTGATAAACTGAGGAAGGATATCTCTACAATTGTTCAGGATGACAATGAGACTCTTTTTGAATACTGGGAGCGCTTCAATAATCTTCTGGAAGCATGCCCCCACCACATGATTGACAAGATCGTGCTACTCAGCTATGTCACACATGGTATGAAGTCCCAAGATAAGACCACATTGGAAAGTGCCAGCAATGGGTTTATGAAGAAGTACAAGACCACTGATGAAGCTTGGCAATTGATCAGTGATTTAGCTGAATATACTCGGAATCACAGACAGAAGCAAGGCCGTTCAAGGGCCGTTGCAGAAGTATCTTCTAGCATATAGACTGCTGCTCTAAATCAAAGCATCTATGAAATGACCAACCTGCTGAAGCAAATGCAGTTAAATCAACAAGCTCAGCAAACTCAACCGCAGTAAAACCAACAACTAGTTCCACAAAGAATTTGTGGAATTTGTGCTGATTACAGCCATTACACTGATGAATACCCGCAGCTCCAACAAGAAGACAACATGGTGGCATCCACTCACAACTTCTATGACCGCCCCAACTAAGGGTACAATCAAAGTGGAAATAATAACCATGGATGGCAGGACAATTCAAACCAAAATTGGAGGGACAACAATAATAGGGGAGGCAGAGATAATCAGGGAAATCAGAGGTGGAATAATTACAACAACAGGCAGCAAAATCAACCTTACCGAGCACCTCACCTAAGGCAAAACCAAGGACCACCGAACAACCAGCAGCAAACCTCTTAATTTACTCATTCTTCTGTATCTTCTAATGAAGAATTATTACAAGCTTTTGAGAAAAGACAACTGGCCATGGAAAATACCATCGTGAACAGTATTAACGCCAGTCTGAATGGTTTCACCTCTACTCTGTAAGCTTTTATGACACAACTTGGTTCAGCACAAAATTCCAGTAACCAACCTTCAAGCACCACTGGAATCCCCTCTCAACCATTACCCAATCCAAAGGGAGGCATTAATGCCATCACACTGAGGTCTGGAATCACACTGCAGGAGAGGAATCAGGAGGACCCACGCTCACCAGAATACGCCTCAGCTGAAGAGGTGGTAGAAACCGAAGATGTTGAAGAGGAAGAGGATATACAGGACATAGCTGAAGAAGAGATAGCTCAACCACAGGAAGAGGCACAAAAAGGGGCAGGCACCACAGAAAACACTACTCCCATTCCATTTCCACAACTTGCAAGGAAGCCTAGGAAGCAGCTGGAACCTGACCCTAAAATGGTAGAAATATTCAAAAAGGTTGAGGTAACTGTTCCCCTTTTTGATGTTATTCAGCAGGTACCTAAATATGCAAAGTTTCTAAAAGACTTATGTATCCATAAAGATAAAATTACTGAATTAGAAACTATTCCTTTAGGTAGTTCTATATCTGCTTTAATGGAAGGATTACCTGAAAAATGTAGTGATCCAGGTCCTCGCATAGTTAGTTGTACTATTGGTGGTGTAGTAATTTATGATTGCATGTGTGATTTAGGAGCATGTGTCAGTATAATGCCTTTGTCTATATATGATGTTTTAAGGCTCCCTCCCTTAAAAAGGTTGGCAGCTTATTTTGTGTTAGCAGATAAAAGCATTATTACAGTTGCTGGAGTTGCTGAAGATGTTTTGGTGAACATTAAAGGGCTCACATTTCCCACTGATTTTTATATCTTGGAGATTCCCCATAATGATTCAGATAAGCCATCATCAATCCTACTTGGAAGACCATTCCTGAAGACATCAAAATTCAAATTGGATGCTTTTTCAGGGACATACTCCTTTGAAATAGATGGCCACATAGTAATCTTCAATCTGAATGGAGTCATTGACAACCCCCAGAAGATCATTCTATCTTCCAGTGTGATGTCATAGACGAAAGTGTGGCTGAAGTTCTAAAGGAAGAGTTTGAAGAGAGGCACACTTGACAAGGTCCAAGTGTGGGGACCCTCTTAACTGACAATGAGGACACTTCGCCATTTTCACAAGCCCCAAATAACCCAGAGCCTGTCTATTAGAATTGAAACCTCTCCCTCCACATCTCAAATATGCTTACCTTGAGGATGAGCAAAAGCTTCCGGTTATTATTGCAAGAGAACTGACTTCTCAACAAGAAGAACAGCTACTTGATGTGTTGAGGAAGCATAAGAAGGCAATAGGGTGGAGTTTGGCAGACATAGTGGGAATCAACCCTCAAATATGCGAGCACAGAATATTTTTAGAAGAGGGAGCAAGACCTGTCCGTCAACCACAACATGGAGAGCTCATAGCAACTAGAGTTCAGAATGCTTGGAGAGTCTGCATTGATTACAGGCGTCTCAACCAAGCTACTCGTAAGGATCACTATCCACTTCCATTCATTGATCAAATGCTGGATCACCTGTCAGGTAAATCACATTATTGCTTTTTAGATGGTTACACAGGTTATTTCCAGATTCATATAGCTCCTGAAGATCAGGAAAAGACTACTTTTACATGTCCTTTTGGGACCTATGCTTATAAGAGAATGCCCTTTGGCTTGTGCAATGCACCAGCTACTTTCCAAAGGTGCATGATGAGTCTTTTCTCTGATCTTATTGAGAATTGTATGGAAGTTTTTATGGACGATTTTAGCGTTTATGGTGATTCTTTTAACCTTTGCTTAGATGGATTTTCTAGAGTATTAGATAGATGTATTAATACAAACCTTGTATTAAATTTCAAAAAATGCCACTTTATGGTAAAGCAAGGGATTGTATTGGGACATGTGGTATCTAATAATGGCATTTCTGTAGACCCAGCAAAGGTGAATGTTATTTCTAGTCTACCTTACCCCTCTTCTGTGAGGGAAGTCCGTTCGTTCCTTGGCCATGCAGGTTTCTACAGGAGATTTATTAAGGATTTTAGTAAGGTGGAACTTCCCTTATCCAGATTACTACAAAAGGATATTGAGTTTGAGTTCAGTGAGGATTGCAAACAAGCATTTGATAAGCTAAAGACTGCTCTAACTCAAGCTCCAATTGTGAGAGGACCCGATTGGAGCCAGCCATTTGAAATCATGTGCGATGCTTCCAACCATGCAGTAGGAGCAGCGCTGGCTCTGCGAGAAGGTAAAAATCCTTTTGTTATTGCCTATGCGTCTAAGACTTTAGACACTGCCCAGTCCAATTATACTACTACTGAGAAAGAGCTACTTGCTATTGTTTTAGCTCTGGATAAATTCTGGGCTTATTTACTTGGTACTAGAGTAGTAGTGTA
>NC_029777.3:80683203-80689575 GCF_000817695.3 Arachis duranensis
TGCTTTTCTGTGAAATTTTTGATGTTTGGGGCATTGACTTCATGGGTCCATTTCCAAATTCTAGTGGATATTTTTATATATCGTTAGCTGTAAATTATGTTTCCAAATGGGTGGAAGCAATTCCTACCTGCACTGATGATGCTAACACTGTTGTTTCCATTGTGAGAAACCATATTATATGCCGCTTTGGATCACCACGAGCGATCGTGAGCGATCAAGGCACCCATTTTTGTAACAGGAGACTAACAGGATTGATGAAGAAGCATGGGATAATCCATAAAGTTGCAACAGTTTACCATCCCCAAACTAATGGGCAAGCCGAGGTGTCAAACAGAGAAATTAAACGTATCTTGCAAAAGATAGTAAAGCCTCACAGAAAAGACTGGAGCACCAGACTACAAGATGCACTGTGGGCATATAGAACAACATACAAGACACCCATTGGGATGAGTCCCTTCCACTTAGTTTATGGAAAAGCTTGTCATCTCCCAGTTGAAATCGAACACAGAGCCTTCTGGGCAGTTAAAGAGTGCAACATGGGGATTGAGACTGCTGGAGCTGAAAGAAAGTTGCAACTGCAGGAACTGGAGAACCTTCGCTTAGAAGCTTATGAAAACTCCAGAATATTCAAGGAAAAGATGAAAGCTGTGCATGATCAAAACATCAAGAAGAGAGAGTTCCAACCTGGAGATTTTGTTCTCCTTTACAAATCTCGACTGAGGCTCATGCCCGGCAAGTTGAGATCAAAATGGGAAGGTCCATACAGAATAGAAAAGGCTGAACCGTACGGAGTTTATCACCTAAGCCATCCTTCAAGTTCTGAACTTATTAGAGTTAATGGACACCGTCTGAAGCTATACCATGGTAAGAAGGTGCAGAAGAGCAAGGAGCTTGAGATCTTCCACCTGGAAGATCCCTACATAGCAACAGATTGAGCTAGTGGAGCGTCCAACTTACGGACGTTAAAGCAAAGTGCTTGGTGGGAGACAACCCACCGCGGTATGATCGTTCTTTTCTTCACTTTTAGTTTTTCTTCTTTAAATAACTCCTCTCCTTATTAGTGCTTTCGTGCTCTTTCAATTACATGTCTTTATCTTTCTAAAAAAAAAAAAATTTTGCCGCACGACGCGATCGCACAAGCGACGCGTCCGCGTGGCAGGGGGAGTAAAGAAAAATAAAAATGAACAGAAAGTTACGCAGGAGCAGCGCTGGAGTCGTGCCAAAGGCACAATTTGCTCCACGCGACCGCGTCGCTGACACGACCGCGTCGCATGGAAATCATGGCCTCCCACGCGACCGCGTACTCCACGCGGCCGCGTGCCCTGCATTTTCGACGTAAAAGGGTGTACAATGCTATATTGTGCGAGAGTGGTGCTGGATTGGTGCTGGAAGCACAATCCTGGTCATGCGACCGCGTCGCCGATGCGGACGCGTCAATTAACTTCTGATGCACACTCATGCGATCGCATTACCCACGTGATCACGTCACCTTAATTTGGCAATTAAATTATATTGAACAGAGAGTTGTGCTGGAGCGAGGCTGCACTCGCGCCAGCAGCACAATGTAGGTCACGCGACCGCGTGACCGACGCGATCGCGTCCCCCTTTCTGACGCGCATCCATGCGAACGCGTGCCTTCCGCGGCCGCGTCGCATGCGCCGTGCAGCTCAACCCAATAAGCCAAATTATCTTATCTTTCTCTTCTCCAAACCCTACTTTTTCTTTTCCCCCTTCTTTCTTCTTTCTCCCTTTCCCCTTCTACCTTACCTTTCACTTTCTCTCTCTCACCACCATTAACAAGGTTTTACCTTCTTCTTCCTTCTTCTCTTTTCTATCATTCTTATTATAGTATGTATATATATTATTATTTTCTTTTTCTTTTCTCTTCTTTTCAAATCTTTATTTTTCCTTCTTCTTCTTTTACATGGTGTTAGAAACCTTTTGAGTCATCATTCCCCATTATATGCTTGTGGATTCTTGCAATTTGAGTCATCATTCCTCATTATATGCTTGTGGATTATTGCAAATTGTTTGACAATTATTTTTCTCCTATTTAAAGGATTGCTTGCATGTTCAATTCTATAATTTTTATATCTTGTTTACCATGCATGCCATGTATTTGTGAAAAAGCCCATATAGAACTATGCACTTTTCTACATTACTTTACTCTACTCTGCAATGCTTGCTTTTCACAAATTCCCTTTCATATTTTACTAATTAAATTTAATTATCAATACAAACATGATAGTTAGTTTGTTACAAATGGTAACCTAACTTGGACATTGAATGTTTGATATATGCTACTCATGCCTTTGCCTGCATGCCAATAAACCTCTTGCATTCCATTGTCCTACATGCACTTGCTATATTTCCATTGATGAGCTTTTCACATGTAATCCGGACCATGTGTTCATGCCATTTATCTTTATTGTGCATTGACTATCACTTACAATACCCTCTTCCTTGCTTTATCTCTATAAATTGAATTTTCTTTCTCTTCCCTTCTTTCAGGATGGCCACCAAGAAAGGACAAGAGAAAGCTACTTCCAAACCATCAGCAAGAAGAGGAACCAAAAGAGCATTAGTGGCAGAGCCTTCTTCAACCGCAGTCAAGCCCTCAACAAAAAGAGTTAAGAGGATAATAAAGATTGACGACAAAGAGAAAGCTTTTCCAGCAAAGGACACTGCGCGATTTCTCAATCGCTACTGTGAGCAGATGTTCCCTATCCTAGCAGAAAGGAACTATAACAATGAATACCTTCTCATCCTCCCGCCCAATATTGCCACCTTTGTTGAGCCACAAATTGAGCGAAGACAATGGGGTTTCCTACGGAGACAGCCAAGGCAGGTCAATCTTTCTTGGGTAGTTGAGTTCTACTCCAACTTCTATATACCAACCTGCAGTCTGTTTATGTCCGGCAGAAGCAAGTCCCCATTACAGAAGAGACCATTCAGCAAGTTCTGAGTCTTTCCCCTATTCCAGAAGGAATGGACGCTTTTCAAGAAGCCACCCTTCAGCGCCAGAGATACCAATTTGACTGGGACTCCGTTCTCAGAGTCATTGCTTTACCTGGCAGCCGTTGGATCTACGGATACCACCGCAACCGCCCTAAGGGAATCTTGGCTTCCGCACTTACCTTGGAGGCTCGCATATGGGCACAGATCATGTCCCATTACGTCTTTCCAAGCACTCATGAGTCCTCCTTCACTGCGGACATGGCTGTTCTACTATGGTGCATCTTTACAGACCAACCTCTGAATCTCTCAAGACACATCTGGCATGCTATGGAGCATGTACAAATCACGGACAACTTACCTTTCCCCGCCTTGGTCTCAAATCTTGTCTCTGCAGCCGGAGTCTCCTGCAGAGCTGGGGACACCAAAGTCACGCTTCCACGGGATGATCAATATGTCCCTAATGGGAAATACCTCAGACTTTCAGCAGCCACTACAAGCCAGCCTACTGAGCCGGTTGAAGATATTCCTTCTTCAACACCACAAGCATCTACCACTGAGAAAGTGCTCCAGCAGATACTTGAAAAGTTGGATCGGCATGAACAAAATGCAAAGATGAGGGAGCGCCGTAACGAGCGCCGATTCAAACACCTCAAGGAGCTACTCAAGGGATGCTTCAGAGATTCAGACACCCCGGACTCCACTTCTTTTACCAGCACCAGGAGCCATACTGGTCCCGACTGTGGAGATACTGCCACCAGCCCACCCCTGTTCCTGACAGATGGCACCTATGTCCAATATTTATTATATTTACATGCTTGCACATGATTGAGGCCATTATTTGTTTAAACTCACTTATCCAAATCAAGCCTACCCTTTTCAATTACCCTTGTTAACCACTTTGAGCTTTTAAAACCCCATTTGTTCTATATTTCACCATATTACTAACCTTAAGCTGAAAAACAATTGCATATCCCAAATTGAATCTTCGGTTAGCTTAAGATAGAATTGTGTGTGCTAGTTAAGTATGGGAAATTGTGGGAACAGAAGTTGTTAAAGGAGTGTGTCATGAAAATTTAAAGGAAATTTGGATACCCACTCATGTGAAAATATAAGAATGAAAAATCTATGTGCATTGATAAGCTTTATTTATTCAAAAAAAAATTTAAATAAGGGGACAAAATTACCCCAATGTTAAATTCAGAATTCAAAGATCAATGCACATATGATAGAATTAAAATGCAAGGTTGAAACATGAGTATGGGTTGAAAAAGGGAATTATGGGTAGCTAGGCATGAATTTAAAAGTATATAGAATAGATGTATATTAGGTGAGAGCTTAGGTTAATTAAAGATTCAATTTATAAAGCTCACTTAGCCATATGTATATCCTTACCTGCACCTTGGCCCCATTACAACCCTGAAAAGACCTCATGATTTGAGCCTTTATGTATGGTTACATTATTTAACCATAATTATTTTATTCTTGTGTGTTTACTTCTCTATGATTGTAATCTATATTTTGTTTTATCTTATATGTCCAATATTTATTATATTTACATGCTTGCACATGATTGAGGCCATTATTTGTTTAAACTCACTTATCCAAATCAAGTCTACCCTTTTCAATTACCCTTGTTAACCACTTTGAGCTTTTAAAACCCCATTTGTTCTATATTTCACCACATTACTTACCTTAAGCTGAAAAACAATTGCATATCCCAAATTGAATCTTTGGTTAGCTTAAGATAGAATTGTGTGTGCTAGTTAAGTATGGGAAATTGTGGGAACAAAAGTTGTTAAGGGAATGTGTCATGAAAATTTAAAGGGAATTTGGATACCTACTCATGTGAAACTATAAGAATTGAAAAAAAAATCTATGTGCATTGATAAGCTTTATTTATTAAAAAAAAATATATTCAATAAATAAGGGGACAAAATTACCCCAATGTTAAATTCAGAATTCAAAGATCAATGCACATATGATAGAATTAAAATACAAGGTTGAAACATGAGTATGGGTTGAAAAAGGGAATTATGGGTAGCTAGGCATGAATTTAAAAGTATATAGAATAGATGTATATTAGGTGAGAGCTTAGGTTAATTAAAGATTCAATTTATAAAGCTCACTTAACCATATGTATACCCTTACCTGCACCTTGCCCCCATTACAACCCTGGAATGACCTCATGATGTTTGCATTGGTATATTAACTGTTGTTGATTGGTTAGGAGAAAAACAAAAGTTAGAAAGCATGACTAGAGAAGAATAGAGTGATTACCCTATACACTAGAGATTAGAGCGTACATACATTATCAGTGAGGCTTCAATGCTTGAATTTTCATGTTTCCAGCCTTCATAAGCTATCTTCTTGCACTTTTATCGGTTTTATTATATGATGATAGAATTAGTGGAATTTGATTTGTAATTTTTGAAGGGCTTATTTACTTTTGATCAAGTGAATAATAATCATATAGTTGCATTTATTTATGTATGTAGGATTGCATTGCATTTCATGAGTTTCTGCATGTTCATACTTATTTCCTTGTCTCCTTCAATTTAGCATGAGGACATGCTAATGTTTAAGTGTGGGGAGGTTGATAAACCACTATTTTATAGTTTATATTGTGTTTAATTGTGTGGTTTTGTCGTGATCTTTACCCACTTATTCATCAATTTAGCATGCATTTAGATTTCCTTCCTGAATTTATTACATGTTTGAAAATTGCTTCCTAGAGACTTTAATTATTTAATTTTAATTCTCCCTTAATTCTCATTCGTGATCCTTACCCATGCCGTAATCTGTGTGTCAAGTGTTTCAGGCTTTATAGGGCATGAATGAGACGGAGATTGGAGAGGAAGCTAGCAAAAATGAAAGGAACACAAGAATTTGAGGAGATAACCAGTGAAAAGTGATGCGGTCGCATGGCTCAAGCGACCGCGCGAAGGAGCGCAAATCACAGTGACGCAGCCGCATGGCTTGCGCGGCCGCGCGGATTGGAAAGCACAAGCAACGCGGTAGCGTAGGCGACGCGAACGTGTGAAGAGGAAAAGCGCTAGCGACGCATCCGCATGGACGATGCGATCGCGTGACATGCGCGATCTGCATAAACTGCAGAATCTGAAACCAGCGACTTTGGACCCTATTTCGGCCCAGTTTTCGGCCCGGAATAGCAGACTAGAGTCAGAGAATATGCAGAAACAAGAGACACATTCATTGAGTAGTTTAGATCTAGTTTTTCACTCTCTTAGGTTTTTCTCTCTAGTTTTTAGAATTTTAATTTTCAATTGATCTTGGCATTGGAACATTGAGAAGAGTTATTTTCCTCATCAAGACTTCATCACTCTAGTTTGTTCTCTTAACTTGGTTTTATTCTTCCATGTTCTTTGTTATGTTCAATTTTGTCATTCAGATATT
>NC_029777.3:80689618-80691909 GCF_000817695.3 Arachis duranensis
TTGCAACTTGTGAACAGATCTGGCATTTCCACTTGTTTGACTTTCTCTTACCTAGTAAGGGATAACCAAACAAAACAACTATTAATTATAAATTAATCTTACAATCACACCATCAATGATAGAGATTCTAACCAATCAATTCCCAGTCAAGGCCTCTTATTTTTATTATTTAAAATTCCTCAATTTAAATCTCAATTTACTTAGCTCAACTCTTTTTGGAATATCTGATTAATAAAACAGCACATTTTTCTGCAACTCGTTGGGAGACGACCTGGGACTTAAAACTCCCAGTAATTTTAATTTAAATTTTCAGTGACATATTTCTAAATTGATAGGCAGATTTTCGGTGAGTTAAGAACTATACTTGCAACGTAACCATTTTAATAAATTTTTAATTCACCAGCTTCTGCATCTCCATCAGTCCCTGTAGATGTTGAGTTTCTGAGCTCCAACTTTTCTAGCCAGCTAATAATGCTTTGTATTCTGCCTGGTTATTTGAGGCCAGAAATCCGAATTTGAGGGAAAGCTCGAGTTGGGTTCCTTGGTTGCTTTCGATTATCACACCTGCACCACTTCCGGCTTTATTCGAGGAACCGTCCACGTATATATTCCACTCTATGGGGATCTCCGTGGTGTCTGTGAATTCTGCAATGAAGTCAGCTAGGTACTATGATTTGATGGCTGTCCGCGCTTCGTATTGGAGGTCAAACTTGGACAACTCAATTGCCCATTGTAGGATTCTTCCTGCTAGATCTGTTTTTTGCAATATCCCTTTTATGGGCTGGTTGGTCCAAACCTTAATGGTGTGCGCTTGAAAGTACGGGCGAAGTCGTCGGGATGTGAGTATGAGAGCATAGGCAAACTTCTCTATTTTCTGGTAGTTCAGCTCTGACCCCTGCAGTGCTTTACTAATGAAGTAGACGGGTTGTTGCCCACCCTCGTCTTCCTAATTAGCGCTGAGGCTATTGCTCGACTTCCTACTGTGAGGTACAATATGAGTGGTTCCCCTTCTCGTGGTCGAGATAGGACAGGTGGCCGTCCCAAGAATTCTTTAAAGTCTTGGAAGACTTGTTCACATTTCGTTGTCCACTCAAAGTTCTTTCCCCTCCTTAAAGTAGCGTAGAAAGGGAGGGATCTTATTGCTGACTGGTGGACGAAATTGTGATCCTCAAAATTGGTCTCTTTGTATTTGTATGAAATCAAAAATACCCCAAAGAGATCATGGTATGATGAATTGGGATCTTAATAATCCCTGGTAATGGCACCAACAGCTTAGTGTTGTTGTTGGACCAAAAGAGTTACAGGCACTGTTAGAGAAGCTCACAACTCCGTTCAACTTAACCAGCAAGTGTACTGGGTCATCCAAGTAATACCTTACGTGAGTAAGGGTCGATCCCACAGAGATTGTTGGTATGAAGCAAGCTATGGTCACCTTGTAAATCTCAGTTAGGCAGATTAAATGTTTATGGATTTTGAAAATTAATAATAAAAAGAAAATAAAATAGGATAGAAATACTTATGTAAATTAATGGTGGAGATTTCAGATAGGCGTGTGGAGATGCTAGAATCCTCTCGAATCTCTGTTTTCCTATTTCTTTCATCCAATTCTTCTTACTCCTTTCCATGGCAAGCTGTATGTAGGGCATCACCGTCATCAATGGCTACTTTTCATCCTATCGGGAAAATGGTCCTATGCGCTGTCATTGCATGGCTAATCGTCTGGAGGCATCACCTTTGACAATGGCTACATCCCATCCTCTCAGTAAAAATGGTCCAAATGCTTTGTCACAGCACGGCTAATCATTTGTCGGTTCTCAATCAGGTTGGAATAGAATCCATTGATTCTTTTGTGTCTGTCACTAACGCCCAGCCTTCAGGAGTTTGAAGTTCGTCACAGTCATTCAATACCGGAATCTTACTCGGAATACCACAGACAAGGTTAGACTTTCCAGATTCCCAGAATCCTATTCAAAATACCACAGACAAGGTTAGACCTTCCGGATTCCCATGAATACCGCCATCTATCTAGCTTATACCACGAAGATTCTGTTGGGGAATCTAAGAGATATGCGCCCGGCCTAAGGTAGAACGGAAGTGGTTGTCAGTCACGCGCGTTCATAGGTGAGAATGATGATGAGTGTCACGGATCATCACATTCATCAAGTTGAAGTGCAACGTATATCTTGGAATAAGAATAAAAGAGAATTGAATAGAAGATAATAATAATTGTATTGAAACTTGAGGTACAGCAGAGCTCCACACCCTTAATCTATGGTGTGCAGAAACTCCAC
>NC_029777.3:80694079-80695266 GCF_000817695.3 Arachis duranensis
TGAGCTCCTTCCACACATATGTCCATTAGGACTTGGTCCAACCTTTGATTAAAGTTGACCCTTCTAGTGTAAGGGCGTTCATCTCCGTGCATCATGGGCAAGTAAAACGCCAACCTCACATTTTTCGGACTAAAATCTAAGAATTTCCTCCGAACCATTGTGAGATAATTCTTTGGATTCGGGTTCATACTTTGATCATGGTTCCTAGTGATCCATGCATTGGCATAGAACTCTTGAACCATTAAGATTCCGACTTGTTGCATGGGGTTGGTTAGGACTTCCCAACCTCTTCTTCGGATCTCATGTCGGATCTCCGGATACTCATTTTTCTTGAGCTTGAAAGGGACCTCAGGGATCACCTTCTTCTTTGCCACAACATCATAGAAGTGGTCTTGATGGCTTTTGGAGATGAATCTTTCCATCTCCCATGACTCGGAGGTGGAAGCTTTTGTCTTCCCTTTTCCTTTTCTAGAGGATTCTCCGGCCTTAGGTGCCATTGATGGTAATGAAAAAACAAAAAAAGCTTATGCTTTTACCACACTAAACTTATTGCTCACCCTTGAGCAAGAGAAGAAAGAAGTGAAGAAGAAGAAGAAGAAAATATTGAGGAGAAGGTGGAGTGTGGGTTTCGGCCAAGGAATAGAAGAGGGGGTTGTGTTGTATGAAAAGGAAGTGGAATGGAGGGGTTTATATAGGAAAATGGGAGAGGGTAGGTTCGGCCATTTAGGGTGGGTTTGGGTGGAAAAGTGTTTTTGAATTTTGAAGGTAGGTGGGGTTTTTGGGGAAGAGTGGATGGATGTGAGTGGGGAAGGGGATAATTGGGAAGAGAGATTGAAGTTGATGGGAAGTGTGACATGGGGAAGAGTGAAATAGGATTAGGAGGTAAGGTGGGAATATGTTAGGTGGGGATCCTGTGGGGTCCACAGATCCTGAGGTGATCTTGTGGGGTCCACAGATCCAGAGATGATCCTATGGGGTCCACAGATCCTGAGGTGTCAAAGAATTACATCCCTGCACCAAATAGGCATGTAAAATGCCTTTGCATACCATTCTGGCGTTTAAACGCCGAGGTGATGCACGTTCTAGGCGTTCAACGCCCATGTAAAGCATGTTTTGGGCGTTCAACGCCCATATGTAGCATGTTTCTGGCGTTGAACGCCAGTTTCATGCTTGTTACTGGCGT
The DNA here is from genome assembly GCF_000817695.3 of Arachis duranensis. Taxonomy (NCBI): domain Eukaryota; kingdom Viridiplantae; phylum Streptophyta; class Magnoliopsida; order Fabales; family Fabaceae; genus Arachis; species Arachis duranensis. The sequence continues at coordinate 80,695,263 of NC_029777.3, forward strand.
TCAG
>NC_029777.3:80695410-80696636 GCF_000817695.3 Arachis duranensis
AACGCCAGCCAGATGCTCCTTACTGGCGTTGAACGCCAGTCTGTCCTTCCTCCAGGGTGTGATTTTTCTTCTGCTATTTTTATTCTATTTTTAATTTTTATATTTTTTTCGTGACTCCACATGATCACGTACCTAATAAAACACAAAATAACAATAAAATAAAAATAAAATTAGATAAATAATAATTGGGTTGCCTCCCAACAAGCGCTCTTTTAGTGTCATTTGCTTGACAGTGGGCCCTCATGGAGCCACAAGTATGTAAAGGCCTTCAACCTTTACTAACACGTCCTCTACTACTCCATAAGCTTGTCTTAATGACTTGTCTGCCAATTGTAATGAGAACAAGGCAGGTTATACCTCAATGATCCCCAGCTTCTCCATTACAGAGAGTGGCATAAGATTTATCCCTGACCCCAGATCACATAGAGCTTTTTCAAAGGTCAATGTGCCTATGGTACAAGGTATTAAGAACTTGCCAGGATCTTGTCTCTTTTGAGGTAAAATTTTCTGAATCCAGGTGTCTAGTTCACTAATAAGCAAGGGAGGTTCACTTTTCCAAGTCTCATTACCAAACAACTTGGCATTCAGCTTCATGATAGCTCCTAAATATTGAGCAACTTGCTCTCCAGTCACATCTTTATCCTCTTCAGAGGAAGAATAGTCTTCAGAGCTCATGAATGGCAGAAGGAGATTTAATGGAATCTCTATGGTCTCTATATGAGCCTCAGATTCCTTTGGATCCTTAATAGGAAACTCCCTCTTGCTTGAGAGATGTCCCAGGAGGTCTACCTCACTAGGATTTTCGTCCTTCTCCTCCGTTGTGCATTCGGCCATATTGATCACATCAATGGCCTTGCACTCTCCTTTTGGATTCTCTTCTGTATTCCTTGGGAGAATACTGGGAGGAGTTTCAATGACTTTCTTACTCAGCTGGCCCACTTGTGCCTCTAGATTTCTGATGGAGGATCTTGTTTCACTCATGAAACTGAAAGTGGCTTTTGACAGATTAGAAACTACATTGGCTAAATTAGAAGTGTTTTGTTCAGAATTCTCTGTCTATTGCTGAGAAGATGATGGAAAAGGCTTGTTATTGCTCAGCCTATTGCGTCCACCATTGTTAAAGCCTTGTTGAGGCTTTTGTTGATCCTTCCATGAGAAATTTGGATGATTTCTCCATGATGAATTATAGGTGTTTCCATAAGGTTCACCCATATAATTAACCTCTG
>NC_029777.3:80696682-80697121 GCF_000817695.3 Arachis duranensis
AGGGTTCTCAGGATCATAAGCTTCTTCTTCAGAGCTGCCTCTTTAGTACTGTTGGATGCATTTTGCCATCCATTCAGACTTTGAAAGATCATGTTGACTTGCTGAGTCAACACTTTGTTCTGAGCCAATATGGTATTCAGAGCATTAATTTCAAGAACTCCCTTCCTCTGAGGTGTCCCATTATTCACGGAATTCCTCTCAGAAGTGTACATGAATTGGTTATTTGCAACCATGTCAATGAGTTCTTGAGCTTCTGCAGGTGTTTTCTTTAGGTGAATGGATCCACCTGTAGAATGGTCTAATGACATTTTTGAAAACTCAGATAGACCATAATAGAATATATCTAATATGGTCCATTCTGAAAACATGTCAGGTGGACATATTTTGGTCAACTGCTTGTATCTTTCCCAAGCTTCATAGAGGGATTCACCATCTTTTT
>NC_029777.3:80697298-80699567 GCF_000817695.3 Arachis duranensis
TCTCTTACAGCAAAAGGGAAAAGCATGAGCTTGTAGACTTCAGGATCTACTCCATTTGTCTTAACAGTCTCACAGATCTGCAAGAACTCAGTTAAAAACTGATAAGGATCTTCAGATGGAAGTCCATAGAACTTGCAGTTTTGTTGCATTAAGGCAACTAGCTGAGGTTTCAACTCAAAATTATTTGCTCCAATGGCAGGAATGGAGATGCTTCTTCCATCAAATTTGGACATGAGTTTGGTAAAGTCACTAAGCATCCTTCTTGCATTATCATTATTGGGTTCGGCTGCCATCTCCTTCTCTTGTTCGAAAATTTCTGAAAGGTTACTTCTGGATTGTTGTAATTTAGCTTCTCTTAGTTTCCTCTTCAAAGTCCTTTCAGGTTCAGGATCAGCTTCAACAAGAGTGCTTTGGTCCTTGTTCCTGCTCATGTGAAAAAGAAGAAAACAAGAAAAGAAAGAGGAATCCTCTATGTCACAGTATAGAGATTCCTTTATGTTAGTAGAAAAAGAAGGGGATAGAAGAAAGAAAAGTGAAGAATCCAAACACAAGGGATAGATTGAGTTTGGATTTTTAGATGAAGAGAGGTGAAGAGAAGTGTTAGTAAATAAATAATTAAATAGAATAAGAAAAGAGATAGAGAATTTCGAAAATAATTTTGAAAAAAGGAGTTAGTAATTTTCGAAAATTAGAGATAAGATAAGATTAAAATTAAAATTTAAAACAAAAAAGAATTTTTGAAAAAGAGATAAGATATTTTCGAAAATTAGAGAGGTAAAAGTAGTTAGGTGGTTTTGAAAAAGATAAGAAATAAACACAAAGTCAAAGAGTTAGTTGAAAAAGATATTAAAATCAAATTTGAAAAGATAAGAAGATAAGAAGTTGGATAAGATATTTTAAAATCAAATTTTTGAAAAAGATAAAATTTTGAAAAAGATATGATAAGATATGTTTGAAAAAGATTTAATTTTGAAATTTAAAATTAATTACTAACAAGAAACTAGAAGATAAGATTCTAGAACTTAAAGATTGAACCTTTCTTAACAAGAAAATAACAAACTTCAAATTTTTGAATCAATCACATTAATTGTTAGCATATTTTCGAAAATATGATATAAAAATAAGAAAAAGATTTTGAAAATAATTTGAAAAAGAATTTAAAAAGATAAGATTTTTAAAATTGAAATTTTGACTTGACTTGTAAGAAACAACTAATTTAAAAATTTTTTGACTAAGTCAACCCAAAATTTCGAAAATTTGGAGAGAAAAAAGGAAAAGATATATTTTTGATTTTTTTGAATTTTTAATTATGAGAGAGAAAAACATAAAAATGACCCAAAATGTGAAAATTTTGGATCAAACACATAATGCATGCAAGAACACTATGAATGTCAAGATGAACACCAAGAACACTTTGAAGATCATGATGAACATCAAGAACATATTTTTGAAAAAATTTTTGATGCAAAGAAGACATGCAAGACACCAAACTTGGAAATCTTTAATACATGGACTCTAACAAATGAAAAATGCATATGAAAAACAACAAACAACACAAAACAAGAAAACATCAAGATCAAACAAGAAGACTTGTCAAGAACAACTTGAAGATCATGAAGAACACTATGAATGCATGAGATTTTCGAAAAAAATGCAAGAAAAATTTTTAAAGCATGCAATTGACACCAAACTTAAAAGTTGACTCAAGACTCAAACAAGAAACACAAAATATTTTTGATTTTTATGATTTTCTAATTTTTTTTTGTATTTTTATTATATTTTTTGAAAATAAAGTTTGGAAAAATGAAAAAGAAAAGAAAAATTTTGAAAAAGATTTTTGAAAAATTTTTGAAAAGAAAATTACCTAATCTGAGCAACAACCAGTGCACTTGCTGGTTAGTTGTGCGAAGTTGTGTTAATGCCATGGTACTGAACACCAAGTTTTTGGGGTTCATTACCGGGGATTATGAGAGTTGTGAAAAGTATTGTTCACAATTTCGCGCACCATAGCTATAATTAAATACCCCAAAGAAATCATCGTGTGATGAATTGGGATCTTAATAATCCCTGGTAATGGCACCAACAGCTTAGTGTTGTTGTTGGACCAAAAGAGTTACAGGCACTGTTAGAGAAGCTCACAACTCCATTCAACTTAACCAGCAAGTGTACTGGGTCATCCAAGTAATACCTTACGTGAGTAAGGGTCGATCCCACAGAGATTGTTGGTATGAAGCAAGCTATGGTCACCTTGTAAATCTCAGTTAGGCAT
>NC_029777.3:80700169-80728699 GCF_000817695.3 Arachis duranensis
GGTCAAAAGATGGTCAAAAGATGTCTAATACAATAGATAAATGTCCTATATATACTAGACTAGCTACTAGGGTTTACATGAGTAAGTAATTGATTCATAAATCCACTTCCGGGGCCCACTTGGTGTATGCTTGGGCTGAACTTGATCTATCCACGAGCTGAGGCTTTTCTTGGAGTTGAACGCCAAGTTGTAACGTGTTTTGGGCGTTCAACTCCGGGTCGTGACGTGTTTCTGGCGTTAACTTCAGACAGCAACATGTACTTGGAGTTGAGCGCCATTTTACGTCGTCAATTCCCAAATAAAGTATGGACTATTATATATTGCTAGAAAGCTTTGGATGTCTACTTTCCAACGCCATTGAGAGCGCGCCATTTGGAGTTCTGTAGCTCCAGAAAATTCATTTTTAGTGCAGGGAGGTCAGATTCCAACAGCATCAGCAGTCCTTTTGCCAGCCTTTTTCAGAATTTTGCTCAAGTCCCTCAATTTCAGCCAGAAATTACCTGAAATCACAAAAAAACATACAAACTCATAGTAAAGTCCAGAAATGTGAATTTAACATAAAAACTAATGAAAACATCCCTAAAAGTAGCTTGAACTTACTAAAAACTACCTAAAAATAATGCCAAAAAACGTATAAATTATCCGCTCATCACTGACCCTGCTAGGAATCTGGATAAGGCTACCAGTCTCCCATTGAGTTGTTGTACCTCTTTGATGCAGGTTGGGCTCTTCATGTTGAGTATGGCCTGGCATTTATCTGGATTTGCCTCGATTCCTCTTTGTGTGAGCATAAAGCCCAAGAACTTACCGGCTTGTACTGCGAAGGTGCATTTAGCCGGGTTAAGTCGCATGCGATGCTTCCGTATGGTGTCGAATACTTGAACCAAGTCGGATAGTAATGTTTCTTCACTTTGTGTCTTTATCAGCATGTCATCCACGTAGACCTCCATGATTTTTCCGATGTGATCTGAGAAGACCTTATTCATTAGCCTCTGATAAGTGGCTCTCGTGTTCTTAAGGTCGAAAGGCATTACGATGTAACAATAGCTTGCTTTGGGTGTTAGAAACGAGATTTTTTCTTGACCCGGTGGATACATTGGGATCTAATTGTACCCCAAGTATGCATCCATAAATGAGAGATACTTATATCCCGATGAGGCATCTACTAGAGCGTCGATGCTTGGGAGTGGATAAGGGTCTTTTGGGCAGGCTTTGTTGAGGTCGGTGTAGTAGGTGCATATTCACCACTTCCCATTTGACTTTCTTACCAAGACGACGTTTGCTAGCCATAGTGGGTACTTAACTTCTCTTATGAACCCTGCCTCTAGTAGTGCTTGCACCTATTCTGCTACAGTCTGAGACTGTTCTGGCCCGAGTTTTCTTCGTCTTTGTTGTACCGGTCGAGATCCCGGATAGACTGCCAACTTGTGGCTCATCAGTTTGGGATCTATGCTTGGCATGTCGACAGCTTTCCATGCGAAGAGATCAACATTATCTCGTAGGAACTGTATGAGTGATTCCTTTGCATCTCCTTTTAGGATCGTGCCAATATTAGTTGTCTTATCCGAGGTGTCTCCGATCTGAAATTTCTCTACTTCACCCTCGGGCTGTGGACGGAGTTCTTCTTGCTTCTGAACTCCACCAAGTTCGATTGTGTGGAACTCTCCTCCTTCGCCTCTGAGGTTTAGACTTTCGTTATAATAGCGACGCGCCATCTTTTGATCTGCTTTTATTGTAGTTATCTCTTCTGCAGTTGGGAATTTCATACATAGATGTGGAGTTGAAACTATTGCGCCAAGTTGGTTTAACGTTGTCCGACCTATTAAGGCGTTGTAGGCTAAGCTTACGTCGACCACGATGTAGTCTATCTTGAGTGTTCTGGATTGGTTCCCCTTTCCGAAGGTTTTATGTAGCGATATGTATCCCAGTGGTTGTACTGAGGTATCCCCAAGTCCGAACAGGCTGTTCGGGTATGCTTTTAGCTCTTTTTCTTCTAAGCCGAGCTTGTCGAAGACAGTTTTGAACAAGATATCGGCGGAGCTTCCTTGGTCAATTAATGTACGGTGGAGGTTGGTGTTTGCCAGTATGATAGTGATGACCATGGGGTCGTCGTGTCTTGAGATGATTCCCGATGCGTCTTCTTTAGTAAACGTGATTGCTGGGATGTCTGGCGCCTCCTTCTTTCCTTCGACATGGTATACTTTTTTGAGGTGTCGCTTGTGAGATGATTTGGGGATTCCTCCTCCTGCAAATCTGCCGTGTATCACGTGGACGTGTCTCTCCGGTGTGCGAGGTGATCGCTCAGACCGTCTGACATCTTCATCCCTTCTTCTTTTTCTTGGCTCTTCGTCCCGGTTGGCCAGAAACTGATCTAGTTTTCCTTCTCTTACTAATTTTTCTATGACATTTTTCAAGTCGAAGCATTTGTTGGTGGAATGTCCTCGGACTCGATGATACTCACAGTATTCGTTCCGATTTCCTCCTCCTCTTTTGCCTTTGAGTGGCCGAGCTGGGGGTATTTTTTCCATATGGCAGACTTCTTTGTAAACATCTACCAAGGATACCCTAAGAGGGGTGTAGTTATGATATTTTTTGATTTTCTCCCCAGAACGATCTTCCTTTTTCTTGGATTCTTTATCTTTATCTCGGTAGGTGGAACCGAACCTCGAGGCTTCCCCAAGTCGAGAATTCTCCTCCATGTTGATGTACTTCTGCGCCCGTTCTTGTACTTCGTCCAGGGATGCAGGGTACTTCTTTGATACAGATTGGCTAAACGGTCCTTCTCGTAGGCCATTTATAAGGCCCATAATGGCAGCTTCTGTTGGTAGACTTTGTATGTCCATGCATGTTTTGTTGAATCTTTTCATGTAGTTACAAAGACTCTCCCGATCTCCTTGCTTGATTCCTAGCAGGCTGGGTGCGTGTTTAGCCTTATCCTTTTGTATGAAAAATCTGGCCAGGAACTTTTTGGCCAGGTCGTCGAAGCTCGAGATGGATTTTGGAGGTAGGCTGTCGAACCATATAATGGCTATCTTGGTAAGAGTTGTTGGAAAGGCTTTGCAGCGAACTGCATCTGAGGCATCAGTGAGGTACATTCTACTTCTGAAATTGCTGAGATGATGGTTGGGGTCTGAAGTGCCGTCATACAGAGTCATATCCGAAAGTTTGAAGTCCTTTGGGATTTTGGTCTTCATAATTTCCCTGGTGAATGGATCTTGATCCTTGCGAGAGCTATCTTGAGATCCGCTTTGAGTTTTAGAAGTTTATCTTCTAATTCTCGGCGTCGCCTTATCTCCCGATGCAGATCCTCTTCTTTTTCGCGTTGATGTTGGGCTTCTTTCTCGAGTTGCTTTAATCGATCTTGAAGCGCTTCTATCACTCCTAGGTTTGATGAATTTTTGTCCCCGTTGGGCTCCGAAGTATCTTTGAGTGTAACATCCGCGTTCTTGTGCAGCGTTCTATCTTCCAAACCTAAATCGTGGTCGTTGTCATGGTCGTCCACCATGGTGATGGGATGACTTCCAGGTTCCCCGGCAACGGCGCCAATGTTCCGAGGGTTACCTGAAACTGTAGGTCGATCTCGGTAGAGATCTTTTGTGTTGGTCGGAGCCGACGTGTCCGGCAGGTGTACAGCGGCCGGAACCAGTGTGTTCGACTTGTAGAACTGAGAGTGCTGCTGATCCTTTATCACCGAAGGGTGGGGGTACCTGCAAGGGACTCCGATGCTTAAGTTAGCAAGGATATTAAGCAGGTATTGAGTAGAATCAGAGTATGAGTTATACCTGGGTGCTCCAGTGTATTTATAATGGTGTGGAGTGACCTTTTTAGATAAGATAAGTTAGTTATCTTATCTTATCTTATCTTCTAGGTGAGGTCAGCTTATCTTTTATGGGAACGGCCCTTCCCTCTGTAGGCTTGGGCTGCCTTAGGATTTAGGGCGTGTTCCTCTATTTGGGCCTTTCTTTGGGCTTTTCTGATGACTTGGCCGAGCTCTTTGGAAAGAGGTCGGGTTGTCCTGACCTGAAGAGGTCGGTCGCTTTGTCTGTTGAACATCCCGGGTCAGACAGCTCAACCCAGGGTATGAACACCATCAATCTCAGAAGAAGAAAAAGTCCTAGCCATAACAGGTCATGATCAGGGATGGATGACTCCCATAATTAACTACCTCAAAACAGAAGCACTCCCCACAGAGGAAAAAGAGGCAAAGAGGTTGAAACGGGAGGCACAATATTATACTATCATAAATAATACTCTATACAAAAGAGGGATTTCAATACCACTGCTAAAATGCGTGCCGACTTCCAATACAAAGGAAGTCCTAGAAGAAGTACATAGTGGCATTTATCGCAATCACCTCGGAGCACAGGCACTCGCCAAAAAAGTACTTCGGGCGGGATTTTATTGGCCAACTCTACAAAAAGAAGACATAGAATTTGTAAAGACATGTTCATCATGTCAGAAACATGCCAACTTTCACATCGCCCCGCCAAAGGAACTCATCAACGTGATCTCACCTTGGCCATTCGCAAAATGGGGACTCGATCTTCTCGGACCCTTTCCTCAAGGATCGGGACAAGTCAAATTCCTCAAAGTAGGAATAGACTACTTTACAAAAGGATTGAGGCAGAACCCCTAGCTAACGCCACTGCTCAAAGAAGTCAAAAATTTCTATATAGAAACATCGTCACAAGGTTTGGAGTTCCATACTCTATCACTACAAACAATGGTACCCAGTTCACAGATGCAGGCTTCAGAAAGCTAACGGCCGACTTGAATATAAAACAACAATTCACCTCTGTTGAACACCCCCAAGCCAATGGGCAAGCCGAAGGTGCCAACAAAGTCATATTAGCCGGGTCAAAACGGAGATTACAAGATGCAAAGGGAGCCTGGGCTGAAGAGCTCCCGCAAGTCTTATGGGCATATCGGACGACTCCACATTCCATTACAAAGGAGTCACCTTTCCGATTAGCTTACAGAATGGAGGCAATGATCCCAGTGGAGATCGAAGAAGGATCACCCAGAGTGATCCACTATAGCGAAAAAGCCAACTCCCAACTCCAAAGGGAAGAGCTCGACCTACTTCCAGAAATCCGAGAAAAAGCTCGGATAAGGGAAGAGGCGTTGAAACGACGGATGGCCTCCAGATACAACTAAAAGGTAATACAGCGGGCCTTTGCTGAGGATGACCTCATCTTAATCTAAAACGACATCGGAACAACTCGACCTGGAGAAGGAAAGCTGGCAGCGAACTGGAAAGGACCTTACCGAGTCATAGAAGTGCTGGGAAAGGGCTACTACAGGCTTTCCGAACTCGGCGGGCGAGAGCTTCCCAGGTCATGGGACGCCTGCAACCTAAGAAGGTACTATAGCTAGGGATGATAAAGGACCTTGGACAAGGCGCACTCTTTTTCCTGAAATGGTTTTTTAACGAGGTGCCAAGCCAAGACCTATAAATCACCCGACTTAGGAAATTAACCCCGCATGTATATTTGCATTTTCTTTTAATAAATTCTGTTCAGATTTTCTACAAACGCTCAAGCCGCATTATTCCGAAACATTCATCGCCCGATTATAAAGCTACAGATCGACAGAAAGTGAAAATCAAATTCACTACGCGATCGCGATAAAGACCAAAGATGAAAACCAAATTCATTAAAAGGTCTGCCAAACGAGGGTTAAAACCCAAATTCTACAAAATCGGCAAAGATGAAAACAGAATAATGTAAGAAATTATAGAAAGTGATCCATAGAAAGGACCTGACGAGGTCCTAATAAAATGGATTGCTATAAAATAACTTGAAGACTAGCCGACACAAAGAAGTCGGACCAGCCACAACAACCCAAGTTATAAGTAAAGCCCTGGAAAGAGGTCTGGCCAACCCTATAAAAGAGGATTACTATAACTTAGAAGAGCCCGACATGATGAAGTCAGACTCCTACAAAAAAGTTACAAAGGTAATCTCTGAAAGAGACCTGAACAAAGTCCAAGAAAGAGGATTACCAAGTAACCCGACAGGGTCCGACTTGACGAAGTCGACCCAAAAATATAAAGTTACAAAGGTAATTCCTGAAAGAGACCTGAACAAGATCCAAGAAAGACGATTACCAAGTAACTCGACAGGGACCAACATGGCGAAGTCGGCCCAAAAATATAAAGTTACAAAGGTAATCCCTGAAAGAGACCTGAACAAGGTCCAAGAAAGAGGATTACCAAGTAACTCGACAGGGACCGACATGGCGAAGTCGGCCCAAAAATATAAAGTTACAAAGGTAATCCCTGAAAGAGACTTGAACAAGGTCCAAGAAAGAGGATTACCAAGTAACTCGACAGGGACCGACATGGCGAAGTCGGCCCAAAAATATAAAGTTACAAAGGTAATCCCTGAAAGAGACTTGAATAAAGTCCAAGAAAGAGGATTACCAAGTAACTCGACAGGATCCGACATGATAAAGCTACCCCTAAAAGAGACCTAAATAAAGTCCAAAAAAGAGGGTTACAAACAAAGAACTCAACCCGGGTTGAAGAAATTGGCAATCTCAGTGTTATAATTCCTAACGAAGACATGAATAAAGTTCAAATTGTTGAAAGCAGCGTCAGGCAAAGGAATCAAGCTGATCATGTCAGACAAAGTCCCGACACTCTCAAAGACTACGAAGGTACCAAGACAAGCGCAGACAAATATGATATGAAAACAAAAGTTATAATAATAGCCAGCTTCAGAGGCCACCAGGTTTAACCCACAAAGCCTGGAAACTACTTTGTTTATCAAAATAAAGTTGTTAAACAAGCAACTAGAAAAGCGTCAAAACATCATTCACAAAATAAAGAGTTTTAAAAATAAAGCCCACAAGCCGGGCAATCTACAACGAGCAAGAAGGAAATTCAGTTAACATCTGAAGGCTTCTCAGCAGCATCAACTCGGGGTGAAGGAGGACGAGTCTGAAGAGGCATCGCATCCACCGTCCCATCATCCCGGTTGAAGATTTGGCAATCGGGTTCCCCCTGGGTGATTGATCTTAGCAGTGAAAGTCGGAGAAGTCAGCGCAACAGAAGTCTTGGTAGCGGGCAGTGAAGGATGATCATCATCAGGATCGTTAGGGACAATCTTACCATCCTTAACAATGTTGTCCAGACTAATAAGGGAGAGGTCGAGATCTGATGCAAGAACTCGAAATTGCTCCTTCAGATTCTCATAAGCAGCAGTAATACTGCCTACAAAATTACTCTGAAGTTCGGTATAATCGGCCCGGATAGATTTCAAGCTACCCCTGAGCTCCATTATCTCTCTATAAGTAGTAACATAGCTATCCTTATGTTTCAGCGTCGTATCCTCAGCCAGTTGCACAGTAGCCGCCAGACCAACAGCCCGAGCCGTTTCCCCCTTCAGTTCCTTTTCTAGCTCGGCCACTTTCACCTTGAGCTCCTCCTTCAAACCCTTAATTCGGTCAAACTCCGATTTTGCCTCCTCCATAAAGGCCTTGGTAGCATGGATAGGAAGATCTTGAGCAGTCCGGTATAAAGCCGCTCCCATGTGTGCCAGTGTAATACCACTCCGAGTAATGAAGTCTAAATGACAAAGAATAGATACATCGTCAGTAGGCATGACACCATAGGGAGCAATTTGTTGATCTACAAACCCAACAGCATCAAAGTCGGGAGCACCAAGATTAAAAGGCTCGACAGTCCGAGGTCTTTTTTGAGGAAGAGCTGCAGAAGGAGAAGAGGTACCAATAGAAGTTTGCGACGGATCGACCAAACGAACCCAGGGAGTAAGGGTCATCCTCCTCGGCCCAGGAGAGCTCAGGATAGACGGCTTCGACAAAACCTGGGAGAACCCTTCTCCGACCACCTTGGCCGGGACGTTCTGAGCCGCGGTAGCCTTCCTCGCCATCTTAAAGGCCTTCAGCGAGTCATTATTCTTCGACATCTCTGAAAAATTCAAAAAATTCAGCAACTTATAAGCCAGAAAAGAAAGCAGAAAACAAAACAAATCGGAACACAGTTTATAATACCCAGCACGATGCGGATCAAGGATGGATCCCCCGGAAATTTTTTGGTCTCAAGATGGGGAAGTTCCCCCCAAATATCCTCCAAAGCAGCAACAAAAGCCTACTCAACCTTGTCTAACATCTCCCAGGTATACCTAGATACAACTACATTCCTCTGCCATTCTAAAAGAAAACGAGGCTCGCCTTTCTCATCCGAAAAGAAAGGACGAGCTCCTTCAACAGCTCGGATCTTGAAAAAGTAATTCTTAAAATCTCGTAAAGACTCATCATACATGGAAAAAACCTTATGTCCTTGGGCCAACCTAAAAGAAATCCAAGAAGCTTTTTTTTTGGTAGTTCCAGGCTTGGTCAACACAAACAGATACAGAAAAAGAGTTAAAGAGGGCATAACACTGAATTCATGACAAACCAGCTGAAAAATCTTAATAAAACCCCAAGAATTTGGATGAAGTTGAGATGGGGCTACATTACAAGACCACAACAGGTCAGTCTCAAAGGAAGTAAAAGGAAGGGTAATATTCATCTGGCTAAAGAAGAAATCATATGCATAAAAGAAAGGACGCTCCCCCTGGTTCAGAACAGGAAAGCAGACCCTATCATCAGAATCGGGTGCCACCAACTCATAGTTGCGTTCTTGATTCTCACTACTACATATCCGATGGTGTTTTCTAAGCTCCGCACAGAACTCCGAATTATCTAGAGACACACATAGCAACACAAGGGAGTCCAACCAGTCGGACATCCTCTCGGGAACCTTAAAAGACGCCTCGACAATATTTTTGCGAGAAGACATGGTTAACAAGTCCTACAAGAAGAAAAGAAGATTGGATTACTCAAAAACATCTTGGAACACTAATCAAACAACTCGGGAATAAATGGAGACAACTCGAAAACTAAAGTGTATAGGTATCAAGAAACTAGGCAAAGCAACAAAAGGAAAGCCCAGGACCCAGTCCAAAATGTTCCAGGGGCATCCTTTGGAGGCAGAATAAGGACTCAGGGAAGCCTACAAGCCTACATCTCTACACATCCCAACAAGAAAATAAAGTCTCTATTTCAACAAGAATGACACTCGGAAAGGCCACAAACCAAATAAAATCATCAAAATCAGGCGCCTTTCAAAAATATGATTTTAGTCTACCCAACAGCAAGAACATGCAAACCCTAGAAGCTTCAACCATTCAGGAAATGCCAGAAAAGAAGAAACCAGAAATCACAGTGACAAAAAGCATAGAAATGCAAAAAGGTTCAAACTTTCCAAAAATTACTCAAGTAAAAACCCTACTGTACCAGGAAAACAAAACAATGTAAGCAAAAGAGAAGATGAACCAACCTGAGAAAAGGGGAAGCGTACGGAGGAAAGATTGAAGACAAAGCGGTCGTCGAAAACAAAGAGGGCACCTACAATCACCAAGCAACGTCACAAAGAGAAGACGCAAAAGGGCGAAACACAGGCGAAAACAGAAAAGTGAGAAAGAAAAGGGGAAGTTACAGAGAAGAGGAAAAACCGTTTCTGTGTGTGAAAATTCAAAATAAAAGAAAAGAAACGGGGCATTGAAAACCAATTAATGAGGGCATTAAAACCCTCGTGCATTCCCGAGGCAAGGACGCTAAAAAGCGTGCACTCTCAGAGGAAACGAAACGTTCTGCATTCAAAAAACTCTACAAGAATAAAATCGACAAAATGCTTGAGTTCGGCTTCACCTGAGAAGGTTCGAAGTCCTAAAACTAAGACTTGACCTAAAGATCAAGCTCGAGCAGGGGCACTGTTCATACCCTGGGTCAAAGCTGTCCGACCGGGGATGTGCTACAGACAAAGGGACTGACCTCTTCAGGTCAGGATAACCCGACCTCTTCTTAAAGAGCTCGGCCAAGTCACAGGAAAGCCCAATAAAGGGCCCAAACAGAGGAACACATCCCGAATCTAAAGGCAGCCCAAGCCTGTAGAGATAAAGGCGGTTCCCTTGAATATAAGAAGACCTCACTCAAAGATAAGATAAGATAAGATAACATAACTATCTTATCTCCGGAAAGGTCACTCTCCATCATTATAAATACACTGGAGCACCCAGGTATAACTCATACTCTGATTCTACTAAATACCTGCTTAATACCCTTGCTAACTTAAGCATCGGAGTCCCTTGCAGGTACCTCCCACCCTCCGGGGACAAAGGATCAGCACCATTACCAAATCTAGCAATTCAGACACGACAGCTCTGACCAGCTCCGAAGATCTCGTTCGAGATCGACCTACAGTTTCAGGTAACACTCGGAACAGTTAGTTTAAGTAAATACAAATAAAACTTGTTGAATGTTCAGTTCAATAGGTATGCAGATGGTTATTTTAATTCTTAATTGGGTGGTTATTTTGTTCGAATCGGTGATGTCCGGTGAGGAAGAGATTGACACTGGCGAAAGGGGATGGTTGATGAAGGCACAACAGTAGAGGGTTTGGAGAAGAAAATGTTGATATTGTAAATTAGGGTATAGGAGAAGGTTAAGATTTTGAAATAACTAAATGAGATTTTTGGTTTAAGTAATTTAAGTGGTATTTTTTTCCTTTATTGGGCCAAATTTTTAACCCATTGTTCACATTGTTCAGATTATCCGTTGTCTACCTAGCAGAGCCGTTGTTTAAATTCATTAATCTCTAAACCAACAAAACCGCAAATAACTCTTCCCACAGATCTGCTACATATCCAAGTATTATTGTCATCCAAGTTCAACCAAGTAGACTTAACACCAACAAAAATCACTCTCATTCAAAGAGCGTGATTATATGCGCAGGGCTTTACGTTATCATCATCGTCTTCTTCTTCTCAGCATTCCTCCTCCTCATCCTTCTTCTCACGTTCCTTTTTCTTTGCGTGTTTTCTCTTCATTGCCATTCTTTTGTTGCTGCTGTTGTTGCTGTATTTTTTTCTCCCCTCTTCTCCTTGGTGATTTTACAATATTATGAGTTTCTTCTTCTTCTTTGTTTAATTTTTTCTCTTTTTCTAGGTTTTATTCCTCTCAATAGACTAAAACAAGAAGAATTATAACAAAATAAAATAAAAAGAAAATGAAGAAGCAGTAAAAGATGAGGAGGAAGAGATTTGAATTGTGTAAAATAACGAGATCAAATACACCTTAATTCACTCGGAAATGAATCAAAATTATATCTAGAATGAATCTAAAATTAAATTCCAAATAAACCGAAATTACTTAATGATAAAAATACATAAACAAACTCATTTCAAAACAAATACAGACCAAGTACTCCTTATTAAATCCAGAATGAACCGAAATTACTCAATAATTGCATTCAAAAGCAAGCACACAAACAAAACTGAATGATCAGAAATTCAATTAGAAATGAACCGAAATTACATCAAGAATGAATCAAAAATAAAATTCTAAATGAACCGAAATTACTTAATGATGATGATACATAAACAAATTCGTTTCAAAACAAGCACAAACCAGGTGCACCTTATTTAAATCCAGAATGAAGTGAAATTACTTAATGATTGCATTCGAAAACAAGCACACAAAACACATTTAAATCCGTCAAGTGATTTTGCAGTATTAGATATTTCTTCTTCTTTGTTTGATTTTTTCATGTTTTTATTATTATTATTAAGAGGGTAAAACAAGAAGAATTATGAGAAGGAAAAACAAGAAGGAGAAGATGAACAAGACAAGAATAAGAAGAATATAAGGAGAAGTTTTGAGAAGTTTTTTATTCTTATTTCTCCTTTTTTGTTTGATTTTTTTCTCTTTTTTTTGGTTTTATTCCTCTCAAGAAAGGATGTGAGGAGGAACGGTTTTAAATTATGAAAATAATGAGACCAAATGTACCTTAATTCACTTAGAAATGAACCAAAATTACATCCAGAATGAACTGAAAATTGAATTCCGACTGAGCCAAAATTACTTAATGATGACGATACACAAACAAACTAATTTTAAAACAAGCACAGACCAAGTGTACCTTATTTAAATCTAGAATGAATCAAAATTACTTAATGCTTGCGTTCGAAAACAAGTACACAAACAAAATTAAATGATCAGAATTTCACTCAGAAATTAACCGAAACTACATCTAGAATGAACAAAAATTACTTAATGATGAACAAAATTGTTTCAAAACAAGCACAGACCAAGTGCATGTTACTTAAATCCAGAATGAACCGAAATTACTTAATGATTGCATTCGAAAACAAGTGAATCATGAACAAAAACACATCCAAATCCATCAAGTGATTTTGCTGTATTTTGCATTCTTCTTTGTTTGATTTTTTTATGTTTTTATTATTATTAAGAGGGTAAAAAACAAAGAATTATGAGAAAGAAAATCAAGAAGGAGAAAATGAACAAGACAAGAAGAAGAAGAATGTGATGAGAAGTTTTGAGGCATTTTTTATTCTTGTTTCTTCTTTTTTGTTTGATTTTTTCTCTGTTTCTTGGTTTTATTACTCTCAAGAGAGGATGTGAGGAGGAACAATTTTAAATTGTGCAGAACAATGCACCTTAATTCACTCAGAAATGAATCAAAATTACATCAAGAATGAACCAAAATTAAATTCTGAATGAACCAAAATTAATTAATGATAACGATATACAAACAAATTTGTTTCAAAACAAGCACAGAAAAAGTATACCTTATTTAAATTTAGAATGAATCAAAATTACTTAATGATTACGTTAAAAAACAAGCACCCAAACAAAATTGAATGATCAGAAATTCACTCAGAAATAAACTGAAATTACATTTAGAATGAACTAAAAGTTAAATTTCAAATGAACCAAAATTACTTAATGATGACGATACACAAACAAAATCATTTCAAAACAAGCACAGATCAAGTGCACTTTATTTAAATCCAGAACAAACTGAAATTACTTAATGATTGCGTTCAAAAACTAGTAGACAAATGAAATTGAATCATGAACAAAAATACATCGAAATACATAATGTAATTTTTCAGCATTATGCATTTTTTTTCTTTGTTTGATTTTTTTATGTTTTTATCGTTATTGATGAGTTCAATAAACAATTAATAACTTTGGTGATGACAAACATAGTGTTATTTGGGTGAATAACCCAATTGGGTTTGATGAGGTTGTTTAAGTGTGTGGTGCAGAATTTCTAGATTCACAAACTAACCGGAAAGTGCACCGGGTCATACCAAGTAATACCTCAGATGAGTGAGGGTCGATCTCACAAGGATTGATGGACTGAGCAACAATGGTCAAATGATTCCTTAATTAGGCAGCAGAAAGTGATTGTTTTGGGGTTCAAAAGCATTAAACAATGATTCAAAGAGTAAGAAAGCAAATAGTGTGAATGGTGTGAAATGTATAAGAGATAGCAGTTAAGGTATCAGAGATGTTTACTTTTTCTGGATTAAGTTTTCTTACCAACTATTTTAATCATGCAAGATTCATTTCATGGCAAGCTATCAGTGGCTAAACCTTAATGTCTTAGTGATTTAGTCTTCTCTAACCTAGTTAACTGCCAATGTCTTAGTCACTTAATTTCGATTAGAGGGTTAAGTTCAATTCTAGTTTATGGCCACAAAAACTCTAATTACCCAAAGCTAAGAGGATTATATGTCACATATCCCGGTTAGTTCAAGTAATTAATGATTTAGGAGGAATTTACTTTCAAGCTGTTGTTCAGGTGAGATATCTCCCAAGAATCACAATAACGCATATAGAATAAGGGTTAGTCTTCCAATCTACCCAGATTCATAAGATGAAGAACGAAAGTAATCCTTAAAAATTAAAATAGAACAGTAATAGTTTTAATCCATAGAAATAAACAGAGCTCCTAACCTTAACCAAGGAGGTTTAGTGGCTCATGCTTCAGAGAGAAAACTAGGGTTTAGAAAATGTTGTGAAAGTGCAGAAGTGAGAAGGCTTCCCGAAGGGTGAATCTTTTTCCTCATATATCTAATCTAATTTGATTTGAAACTAAAATAAAATAATAAAGTCTAAACTTAAAAGATTTTTTTGTAAATAAAAATAACTAAAATAAAATAAAATAAAGTAATTAAAAGCTAAATCCAACTAGAAATGCTCCTTAGATGAGATTGTGATTCGGATTTTCTGGAGCTAAATGCCAACTTGGCATTTAGCACCCAAAGGGGGGCAGAACACCTCTGATCTTGCTGAGTTCCTGGCGCTAAACGCCAACTTGGCATTTAGCGCCCTAGTGGGCAGCTCCAACTCTTCTCCTTCTTGCCCAAAACTCTGCCAAATTTATCCGAATTGCACCTGAAATAATTAAAACACCAAAACAACTCAAAGTAGCATCCAAAGAGGATTTTAACACTAAAATATAATTAAACTCACTAAATTCTAACCAAATTTAACTAGAAAATAAGAAGAAAATAATGGAAAGATGCTCACGCATCACAACACCAAACTTGAACTGTTGCTTGTCCTCATGAAACTAAAAATAATATAGGACTGAAAAGAGAAAATGCCTAAAACTTGAGTGTTTATTTAAACTCTTGTCTAATTACTGAGTGGTATTTTTGTACTATAATTCTGAATAGATTTGGTATCTCACTATCCTTTGAAGTTCAGAAATATTAATGTCCTTCAAAATTAGAACTTGGATGATATTATGGATTCTTTTACTCCTTAAGCTCTGATTGATCCTTAAATACAAGTTTTTCTTTTCTTTCCTTTGGTGCTTTGCACCTTGAGCCTAGCTGTGACTCTAAGTGTTTTGTCTCAAGCTTCGCTTGACACAAAAATAACACAAGCACCTAATTGGGAAACTCTTTGGAGTTAGATTTTTCTTTTACTATTTTTCTAGTCAGTGGTGCTTAGAGCCTTTGGTATACTCTATAATTGCACTTGGTCTTGACTCTTAGTGCTCTGTCTCAAGTGTTACTTGACACATTCGCACCACATGCATATGGTTAGGAAAACAACTCTTTGAGCTTTTAATCATGTTTGACCTCCTAACCATTGATGCTCAGAGCCTTGGACCTTACTTTTTATTTTTCTTTTAGCTGTTTGTTTTGCTTTAGGGACCAATTTCTTACTCACTTTAGATAATACATAATGCTTCTCTAAGTTCCTGCACCTCAGGAATTAATATTCTTAACTTCAAGATCAAATATGCACTATTCAGTTCATACGCTCAGAATTATGGACAATGCCACCACATTAAGGTAACCAGAATAACTCATAATATATAACTTAAGTCTCATACATTTTACTACTTCTTTTCGTTTTCTTTTTATTTTTCAAGCTCAATGAGAAATGCATAAGACATCTTTCAAAATAAACATAAAACATCAAAATAAATAACTAAACTCGAAATCAATAAAATACTACTACTGATCATGTAAAGGCTTTCAAACAGAAAATAGGAAATAAGATGAAACACTGAAAAACAGAAAATAAAATAATCAGAAGATAATAAAATTCAACCACCTTAGTCATGGTGGCTATTGCTCCCTCCCGAGAATCCTCTTTGGCGCTTCAGCTCATCTAAGTCGCGCTGCCTCAGCTGCTCCTCTACTAGCTGATGGAGGGGGGCTGAGTGGTCCTAATGCTCAATCCTTAGCTGATCAACAGAAGATGTCATCTCCCCAATAAATGTAGTCAACTAATCCCAGTAGTCATGAGGAGGAAAATAGAATCCTTAAGGCATCTTCGGCTGCTCATGCTGAGGAGGGAGAACTGGCTCTTGAGGCAGTTCATGTCCAAGCTCCCTAGCATGCTCCATACCCCTCCTAGTGATAGGTCTATCAACAACAATAAGGGTATCTCCATTGATATGCACAACATCCTCACATAGGCAAAAGGTGAGGTGGGGGAAGGCTAATCTAGTAGAGGTGAAGGCCTTCTCAACTAGTTGATATAGCTCCTGAGAGATCCCCCGATACACCTCCACCTCATTACTAAGTATGATCCAGTGAATCATCATGGCTTGGTTAATAGTAACCTCATACCGTTTACTTGTAGAAATGATGAATCACTGAATGAACTCCAACCATCCCTGAGCAACTAGCCCCAGATCGTGCATAACCAGCTAGTATGACTGATCTCAAGCATCCCTCCTCTAGTGTGCTCTGGGGAGGCATATATCTGTAAGGACCTGGTCCAATCTCGGTCAGTGTTGACCCTCTGAGTATAAGAGTGAGGGTCGTCTCTGGATGGTAGGAAATGAAGTATCTCCCTCACCCTCTCTTGACTGAACTCGAGGATGTTCCCTCAGACCATAGTGCGCCAGTTCTTCGGGTCCAGGTTCACGTCTGTGACATGCTTGTAAGTCACCCAAGCATTGGTCTAGAACTCTTTGATCATAAGCACACCCACATCAGTAATAGGGTTGGTCAAAACTTCTCAACCACTCCTCAGAATGTGGTCTCAAATTTTTGGATACTCGCCTGGCTGTAAATCAAAGTGAACCTCTGGGATCACTTTTTTTTACTCACAACTTCATTAAAGTGATCCTCGTGGGTCTTAGTGAAAAATCGGGTGAATTCATATGGATCGGATGCAGGAGCCTTTTTCTTTCTCTTCTTTGGAAAAGATTCAACGGTTTTGGGTGCCATGTGGTAAATGAAAATAAAGGAAAGTGGAGCGTCGCAACACCAAACTTAAAGTTGTGCTCATTCTTGAGCAAAGAGAAAGAGAAAGAATGGGGAAAAGGAGTAAAAAAGAGTCGATGAAAATGAAATTATGAAAAAGAAGATGTATGGAGGGAGGGAGAGGGGGTGGGGTTATGGTTAAAAAAGAAAGAGAAAGGAGGGCAAGGTGGAAGTTGGTGAAAGTGAAGCAAGAAAATGAAGAATATGGTAAGGGGGAAGAGGGGGCACGGTTGAGAAGGAAAGGAAATGGAAAGAAATGGAAGTAAGGAAAGGGATGGAGCTGTGGTGAAGGGGAAGGAAAAATGGGGTTTATATAGAGAGGGGGGACACGGTTATAGTATAAAGTATGGGAGTTAAATGGAATTGATTGTAGTTAATTGTGATAGGGGTAGGTGAATATAGGGAAAAGGGAGGTGGGTTCACGAGAGAAGAGGTTGGGGAATGAGTTTATGAATGTGGATGGTATAGTGGGTAAGGAGGGGAGAGGGAGTGTTGAGTTGAATGGTCAAAGGGAGGGAGAAACGGGTATTAACCGTCAGAAATGGTAAAGCTTGCTTTAAAAATTCAAAACATTACATTGATGGTGCTAAACGCCTGCTCCATCGTTTATCGCCCCAACGTGGTATTGTCCATGCCAATATAGGCGTTAAACGCCACCCCTATCGTTTAACTCTAGACTTGGATCTTTTTTTTTTTTAGGACGAGGCTTGGCGGCGTTTAGCGCCCTATGAGGTATGAGTGCCTTGAAAACTATGCCCATCATGAGCTTTAAATGCCTACCTGGCGTTTAACGCCAGCTCCTTTATACCCTTTAGGGCGTTAAACGCACTCCTGGAGTTTAACGTCAGCTTTTGCTTGCCAACCCAGGCACTAAACACCCAGCTTGGTGTTTAGTGCCAACATTTTCAAGTGACATACTCTCCAGGGTGTTATGTTTCTCCTCCAGAGTCCTCCTGTCCCTGTTCTACACACTTTGCATGACCATAATCATCATAAAACCAAGAAAAACTATGAATAATAATAAAAAAAATCAAGATAAAGAAAATAAACTAAAAGAAAAACCAAAGGATACTCAATATTGGGGTGCCTCCAACAAGCGCTTCTTTACCATCACTAGCTTGACGGTCAGCTCCACTAGGGAGGGTGCGATCATAGGGACTCAACTCTTCAGCTCTCACTATGAACTTCTTTCCTGTGCTTTCATGGATTAACTCAATATGCTCAAGAGATAGGATCATGTTCACTGTCTGAGGTAGGATTGGACATTTAGTAAATACCACCTTCATTCTTCGTGAGAAGTCTTCAGTGGGAATCTTCTTGTTCCTCCAACCCTTGTGCACCTTCTTCTTGGGGTCCCTCTCCTTGGTGGATAATGCACACCCAACACCAAACTTAGGTTTGATGTTAGGGGAAATGGTATTGACTCCCACTAAAGGAGGTTTGAACTGTGCACTCTGCTCTGCTTCAGCCAGGGATACTTGAAGACTTAGATTAGAGCCTCCTTCATCAGAGTGAGGTAAAGTTCTAAAAACTTAGAATACCAAGTAGTTCTCATGCATCTTCAGAACCAATTCACCTTGCTTTACATCAATCAGAGCTCTTCCAGTGGCTAGGAATAGTCTTCCTAGGATGATAGATTCATTCTCATCCTCCCCCATATCAAGGATGACAAAGTCTGCAGGGAGGAAAAGTTCTCCAACCTTGACTAAGACATTCTCTACTATTCAATGTGCCAGTTTCAGAGATTTATCTGCCATTTGTAATGCTACCCTTATTGGCTGTGCCTCTTGGATTTGTAGCTTCTTCATCACAGACAAGGGCATTAGATTAATGCTTGCACCAAGATCACATAGGGCTCTATCAAAAGTGATGTTCCTAATAGTACATGGGATCTGAAAGCTCTCAGGATCTGGCATCTTTCTTGGCAACTTGCTCTGAATTATTAAACTGCATTCCTTGGTCAGGACCACTGTCTCATCTCCCTTTAAAGTCTTCTTCTTAGAGAGGAAGCTCTTCATGAACTTAACATAGGGAGGCATCTGCTCCAGAACCTCAGCAAAAGGAATATTTATTTGTAACCGTCTAAAGACATCCAAGAACTGTGAGAACTGCTCATCCTTGGCCTTCTTTTGGGGCTTTTAGACGTGTACCTTGGTACCCTCAATCTTTTCTGATTTTTCTGACCCCTTAGCAACTTGTACTTCCTCCACTATTTCCCTTTCAACTACCACTATGACGGCCTTGCACTCTTCTGTTGGATTAAACACTATGTCACCGGGAAAAGTGTTAGGAGATCTCTTAGGTATTTGCTTAATCTTCTGACCCACTTGTATCTTCAAGTTCTGAAGCATCGCTCTGGTCTCTTGCATAAAATTGTGAGTGCTCTTGGAGAGTTCAGCAACTATAGAGGCTAAGTCTGGAGTGTAACACCCTACACACAGAGCTTTACACCTAGGATGTAAAACAGAGGTGGCGAGGCGCTACGACCTCTAAAAGTAAAATCTTATATATAATATAGTTGAAAAGAAGATTTATCTAGGAGCCTTTGGAGGAAAGTTAAAACAAAACATTAAATGGAAAAGCGCAACACTCTCGAAAGCGATAACATAAACGAAACAGGATAAGAGAAAACTAAACATGAATATATACAAAAAAGTTCCAAGATACAGATAACAAAGTCTCTGACTTGGCTCACAAAGTTAAGACCGGCCAGAGCATATATACATATATACATATAAGAATCCCAAGAGAGTCCAAAATACAGTTTACAAAACCTATATCTCCAAACTCAACCTCTAGGAGGGATAAAGCAATATATACGTATATAATAGAGATATACAAGTATCTATATATACATCAAAACCAAAATAAAATCCCAAAACACAAAGATCTTCACTTTCAGAAGCTCCCAGTATGCCTCAACAAGGTGCCTCATGCATCTGAAAACCACAAAATATGTATGGGATGAGAATCGGAGGTTCTCAGCATGGTAATAGTGCCCATATAACTAACATATAAGGTCCCAGGAAAGCCAAAGGTGATCCTATAACTGCGACACTTAGATTATAAAATTTAAATATTTAAAGTGGAAAACCATAAACAAGGTGGTCCTCTAAGGTTTTAAACTTAATCAAAACTGTACTAAAACCCTCAAATCCTCTGCCTTTCCTCCAATCCTCCAACTCCGGTGCACAGACAAGCAAAACAGACGAAACAAGCACATACAGAAAGCATATATAACAAGTAGGCAATTAACAATTAACATGAATAAACATTTAAGTAAGACAAGATAATGCACACTCAAACAAAACATACAAATACACATGATGCATGTCTTTTCATATGGCCGTGAGCTCACGTGTCGATTACTTTGCCAGAACCCGATACATCCAGTAGCTAACTCAGATATCGTCCTTTTGAAAACTGGTGGGCGGTACACCACCATGAACCCCACCTAGCGGGCGGTAGACCACCATGAACCTCATCATTGCAAGCAGTACACCACCACAAACCTCGCAAGATCTTCAATTGAAAAATAATACACACACATAGGCGGTAAACCACCACTAACCCCACATAACATTCTCTTTTAAAAATATGTGGGCGGTACACCACCATAAACCCCACATAACATTCTCTTTTAAAAACATGTGAGCAGTACACCACCACGAACCCTACATACATCTCGATACTAGGCAAGCGATAAACCACCACGAACCTTGCCAAGTCAAAGCTCAAAACAATTTCATTTTCAAATTCATTATAAATCATTCATACCCATTCATAATCATTCACAATTATTCAAAATCATTCATTAGGGCCAGATTCATCATATACATATCACTTTTCTGCACTTCACATTTCCTAACTCATTATGTCTCAAGTCTTCTTCACTTCCAAGTTACCTCACTTTCCTAGTTCAATCCCCTTCACTATCATTACACTCAAATCTAGGGTCTTAGGGAGTAGAAATAGAGGTTTAGAAGTTCAAAATCATGTTTAAAATCACAAAATATAACTTGCTGAAAAACAGGGTCCCGCGTACGCGAACCATGTCACGTATACGCAGAAGTGAATCTTTCCCAACTCATGTACACGACCTTTTCTCGTGTACGCGAGTCTCCTTGGCCCAAATAGTTTGCTCGCATCACGTGCAGCTGCTCGCGTACGTGAGTATATCCATTTTTACCATCTTGCGTACGTGACATACTCCCGG
Source organism: Arachis duranensis (assembly GCF_000817695.3). Lineage (NCBI taxonomy): Eukaryota > Viridiplantae > Streptophyta > Magnoliopsida > Fabales > Fabaceae > Arachis > Arachis duranensis. The sequence continues at coordinate 80,720,999 of NC_029777.3, forward strand.
GTACGTGAGCACGTCTGGCCAAACCAAATGGCCGCGTCGCGTGTACCTTCGCGTACGCGAGCTTCCCCAAAATGCCACAAAGCTGTTAAGTAATTGCAGAATTTCATTTTACACATCAAACTTCCGAAGCGCATAACATTTTCGTTCGAAATCATTTTACATCCGTTCTTCAAATGGCATAAACTTCACGAACCCAATTTTCATATATAACAAGTTTGAGAGAAATCGAGAGTCTGAAAACCAAGTTATAGATAGCCAAAATTTGGCCAAAAATTAATTTTTTGAAAAATTCTCAAAGATTTCTAAACCTCAATTTTCAAAATATTTCAGTTCCAACCCCTTTTTAAAGCTTACCACATCTTACAATAAGGACTCCAATCCAACCTCAACTATACAACAACACCTCTCAACATACTAACTCTCCATCTTCACTAAGTTATTAATGCAATAATTTAAGTTCAAAATGACATATCAATAAACATAATCATTATCATTTACCAACCTCCACATACAATATTACATATCATAACCTTAACCCCAATCTCGACATTACTAACTAGAACCATAATCTATATAACATACTTCATTATTCATCAAGCTATCATAATCGTGGTTCATCTTATCAACAATTCATTATTTTCAATATCAAACATAAAAAATCTACATCTCATGCTCATACAATAACTAATCAATCCAACCAACCAATTTAACACCTATATACATCAAACTCGACAATTATCCTCATTATTTACTAATCACAATAATTCACATATTCATCCTATTCTACGATCAATTAGTCTAAGTTTTCATGACAATTATATTTTAGTTACGAGAAACCGAAACCATACCTTGGTCGATTTTTCTCTAGCTCGGTACGTCACAATTGACCACCGTTCAACAAAAGCCAAGCTTCCAAAATGCACACCAAACAGAGGACTCAGCTATCACAGCCTAAATTCTGTCTTTCCGACACCTCCAATTTCATCAACAAGCCTCAAATAGCCCACAACTCAATCTAATACCAATAAACATCACTAACTCAATATAAATTTCATTATATCACAGATTTCACGAGGGTTTAGGAGTTCTTAACTTTCTCAAGCATCAATGAAACAAAACCCAATAATTTTCTCAAGTTAGTTCAAGTCTATAACATCAAAGAATAAAAAATCTCAACACCCACACATTGAATTTTCAAAATTGGGGGGAGGAAATTCAAAACTAAAAATGTAACCTCCTTACAAAATTGATTACTGGTATTTGTAGAGAATTTCAAGATGAACGTGTGGCCGCTGACGGCTCGTCCATCGAAGCTCCGGATAAAAAGTTATTAACAATTGGAATTTGTGATCAAGGGTTTATGGTTCTCCCCCTTGTTCTTCCCCCAACCAGCATGAATCCTAATGATTTAGGGCAAGGAAGCTAAATCCCTCTATTTTTTTAATGGATTGGGTTGGGTCATGGGCCCAATACGGGCCCAATTTGCCCGGTTTGGCCCATTCGGCTCAATCTTGGGCCAAATTCTTTAAAATTAGTGTCAAAATTCTTATTTTAATTAGCTCTATCTCATTAAATTATAAAATTTTATTTTATAATTTTTTATTAATAATTAATTTATTAACTAATTATTTACTAATTTTGCAAGTTTTACATGGAGTACTCTGAGATTGAGTGCACGCTTGCTGTGGCTGAAAGGCTTGAAATGGACGGTTGTTGAAATTATTCTGATTGAAATCGCCTTGAGCATTATTGAAGTTTGGTTGCCTCTGAGATTGGTCTCTCCACCCAAAGTTGGGATGATTCTTCCACCAATGATTAAATGTTTTGGCATAGGAATCATTATTGGGGTTTCTAGAGGAGTTCCCCATAAAATTGACCTGCATGGAAGTATACTGGCCATAGTCATAAGTATCACCTTGAGGGAAGCCACCACCCATGTCATAGGAGGTGTCCTAAGTACTGACAGCTGCAAGCTGCACTTCACTCAAGTGTTGTATAATGGCACTAATTTGCTAAGGCATAGTTTTTTTCTGGGCAAGAATAGTGAAGAGAAGAACTTTGCGTGGTCTAAGAATCTTTACAATTTGGTACTCGTTGCAAGTATAGCTCCAAAACCAATAGAAGTCCTTTCTTACAAATGTTTTGGTTGTCATAAGTAACAAACCCTTTTTAAAATTAATAATCGAGTATTCAAACCTCGGGTCGTCTTCTCAAGGAATTGCAGGGAGGTATGTTCTTATTATTGGTTATGGGTTTTGTAAATTGGGATTTTGAAAGTGAGGAACAAATAAATTAAATGACAAATAAAATAAATAATTAACTATAAAATAAACTCTTGGCAAGATATGAAAATTCGAAAGTTCTATCCTAGTTACTCCTATGAGAATGGAAGTTAATCCCACTTAGTTAACCTTTGCGTAAGTAAGGGAAAGTCAAGTGAACCAATTTGTTAGATTTCCCAAGTCCTAGCCAACTCCTAAGGAAAGACTAGAGTTAGTGGAATTCATATTAATCAGCCGACATAACAATCAATCCTGAATAGTTGATAACTCAAGAGCTTCCAGTTAATCAATTAAAGCCAATAATATAAAAAGCTAAAAAAGAATATTAGATCTGAAATACCTCAATTGCATTAATAAGAGAAAATCAATCTAAACATAAAGAATTCATAAGTCAATCTGGCAACATAAGTAATTAAATGAGAGCATTAAAGTATCTGAAAGTAAAAGAGAAATATAAAGTAAAAGAAATATTGAACCTGATGAAGAGTTGAAATCCTAAATCCTTTAAGAGGAATCCTAATCCTAAAACCTAAGAGAGAGGAGAGAACCTCTCTCTCTAAAAACTACATCTAAAACCTAAAATTGAATTATGAAAGCATGTTGAGTCTCTGCATGTTCCCTGACTTTAATCTATGTTTCTGGGCCGAAAACTGGGTTGAAATGTGGCCCAGAATCTCTGCCAGCGACTTTTGTAATTCTACAGATCGCGCACGTCACGCATCTGCGTCATCCATGCGATCGCGTCACTCAGCATTTTTTGTACCATGCGTGCGCGTCGTCCACGCATTCGCTTTATTCGTGCAGCTTCCAATCCGCGCGGTCGCGTCAGACACGTGAACACGTCACTCTGATTTCGTCCATTTCGCGCGGTCGCGTGAGCCATGCGACCGCATGACTTCTCGCTGGTCATCTCCTCAATTCCTTGTGTTTCTTCCATTTTTGCATGCTTCCTCTTCATTCTCTAAGCCATTCCTGCCCTATGAAGCCTGAAACACTTAACACACAGATCAAGGCATCGAATGATAATAAGAGAGGATTAAGATTAGCTAAATTAAGACCAAAGAAGCATGTTTTCAATCATAGAACTAAACTAGAAAGGAATTGTAAAATCATGCAAATCATATGAATAAGTGGGTGAAAAAGCTTGATAAAACTACTCAATTAAATACAATATAAACCATAAAATAGTGGTTTATCAACCTCCCCACACTTAAACATTAGCATGTCCTCATGCAAAACTCAAGGAGACCAAATAAATGAGTAGGAAAAGGCAAGACTCATGCAATGCAACCTATGAATGTGAATGCAACTACATGCTAAAATGATTCTACCTACTTGGTGAAAAAGTAAATAAATCCTTCAAGAATAAATATGAAATGGATTTCACTAATTCAAATCACAAAATACAATATAAATAACTTTCAAGAAGAAGATAGCTCATAAAAGCAGGGAACATAGAATTAAGCACTGAACCCTTACTAGTAGTGTATATCAATAGAATCAAGCACTGAACCCTCACTAGTAGTGTATATCACTCTAATCTCTCAAGTGTCTAGGGTCAATCACTCTATTCTTCCCTAATCATGCTTTCTAAACTTTGTCCTTCATCTAACCAATCAACAAATATTTAGTATACCCATGCACACATCATGAGGTCTTTTCAAGGTTGTAATGGGGCCAAGGCAAGGGTGAGGATATATGTATAGCTAAGTGAGCTATAAATTAAATCTTTGAGTAACCTGAGCTATCACCTAACATACATACATTCTATATAATTTCTAAAATCATGCCTAGCTACCCATAATTCCCACTTTTATATCACAAACTCATGTGTCAACTTTTCTTTTGATTTGTGTCACATATGCATTGATCTTTTATTAACTTAACATTGGGATAATTTTGTCCCCTTATTTATTTATTTATATTATATATTTTTTTCTTTTCTTTTTTTCTTTTTTTCTTTTTTTTATAGAGACATAAAAACTAAAATAACATATCAATGCATATGGAATTTTTTAATTTTCTGTTTTACATGAGTAGATACCCAAATTTCTCAATATTCAGAATTAGAAACATGATACATTCCCTTATTAACCCATGTTCCCACAGTTTTCCCACACTTAGTTGATGCACAACCTCTATCTTAAGCTAACCAAAGATTCAATTGGGATATTTAATTTGTTTTTTCTGCTTAAGGCTAGTAATGTGGTAAAATATTAAACAAATGGTGATTAAAAAGCTCAAGGTGGCTAACAAGAGTGACATAAAAGGGTAGGCTTTATTTGGGATAAGTGAGTTAATAATCAAATATGGCCTCAATCATATGCAAGCATGTAAATACACTAAATAATGGACATATAGAATGGAACAAAGCAAAGAATGCAGTTATAGAGAAGAAAACACATAAGAATAAAATATTTATGGTTAAATAATGTAACCATGTAAATAAGCTCAAATCTCACAGGTTGTGTGTTCTAGCTTTTAACTATGTTCCAAATACAACTTCCAAACAAATTTTAAATTTTGATTTAAATTAGTGAAATATTATAAAATAAAGTCTTGAAAAGAAATTTATTACTTCAACCAAGTGGTGGTAAAATATGCACAAAATCTAACTATAATACAATCAAACATGCAAATGCAAGAACTAACCACAGAAAAGTTTAAACATTGGTGTTGAGTCAGAAAATAACTAACCTATGGAGATCGGTATCGACCTCCCCACACTTAAAGATTGCACCGTCCTCAGTGCATGCTAAGATGTATAAGTGGACGGGCTGCTCCAACTGATGCCTTTCGTTATAGATTGTGCAGATTGACTTGTTTGTCTCCCCATTTAGAAGCTTTCCCTTTCCCTTCCTTGGTGGCCATCCTGAAAGAAGAGGAAAAAGAAGAAAAAGTGACCCAGAAATAAAAATAACAATATAAATAAAGTCTGGGTGTGTTAATGCCAAATAATGAGGGTCTCAGTTACATGGTTGCTACAACATGCAAGTGAGAAAATAATAGAAGCACATGGCATGTCAACTAAATAGCAAACAAGTTAAGAAGCACCTAAAATAATGCAGAAGATATGCAACGGATGAGTAAAAAGATTGTAACACCAATGTAAAACAGCAAATATAGAAAAGAAAGGGAGAAGAGAAGAAAGAAGAGAGTAAAGAGAGAAGAAGAAAAGGAATGAATAAGATGAAGAATAGAGATAATAGAAGAAAGTAAAGAACGAAAAAGAAAGAATTAAGAAGGGGGACAGAAAAAGATTAAGAAAAGATAAGATAGTTGGCGCTGGGATGGATAGGCTGTGCGGCGTAGGGGACGCAGACGCGTGGGGCACGCGGTTGCGTGGATAGCGCTTTGAGGAAGTGACGCGAACGCATGTGGCACACAAACGCGTGACTCTATTTGTGCTAGTCGCGCGAGTGCAGCCTCGCGTTCGCGCAACTCTTTGTTTCCATGCATTTTGCCAAAAATCTGGGTGACGCGGTCGTGTAGGGGACGCGATCACGTGGTTAGCCTTTTAGGGGACGCGATCGCGTGGATGGCCTATTTTGAAAAATGACGCGGATGCGTGGGGCACGCGTTCGCGTGGTGGGGCTTGTGCTTCTAGCACGAGTCCAGCCCAATTCTAGCACAACTTTCGGCCACACACCCTTTTTACGCCGATTTCAGGGCACGCGTTCGCGTGGGTGACACGGACGCGTGGGAGGCATTTTTCCCACATGACGCGGACGCGTCAGCAACGCGGTCGCATGGATCAATTTATGCCAAAGGCACGCCTCCAGCCACACTTTCGCGTGACTCTCTGTTCAATTTATTTTCTTCCTAATGCACCTATGACGCGGATGCGTCGGCGACGCTGTCGCGTCGCGTGCGAAATATTTTTTTTAATTTTTATTATTTTTTCTATAATGCAGTATGCAGAATGCAATGCGTAATATGAATGCTATGCATGATTCCAGGTTCAATAAAAATTCAAAAACAGACAAAACAAACTAGAATTAAAACTGAAAAAGGAACGATCATACCATGGTGGGTTATCTCCCACCCAGCACTTTTAGTTAAAGTCCTTAAGATGGACATTTGATGAGCTTCCTGCTATGGTGGCTTGTGCTTGAATTCGTCCAGAAATCTCCACCAGTGTTTGGAATGCCAGCATCCTCTGGGGTCCCAAACAAGGTACGTAAAGCCCTTAGGTGAGTTCAAACAGGCTTGCAGGCTCCCGGAATGTTGAATGTTAGAATAGACTCCAGGATCCCAAACTTTTCTTCTACACCCGTCTTTGTCTTGATCTACATCTTTCCAGCCGGGTGATAAGTAATTTGAATTCTCACTGCAATGACCAAACAGCTTCCGAGAACCTTCCAATTGAGCTTGACACCAATTCCTGCACCTCAAATTGAAGTGCAAAACCTCATTGAATCTTGCATACCAGCGCTGAGTGCGAGTCATTTCCCTTTTACTCTCAAAGCCACAAAGAGCTCTAAGCTGGCCATCTGTTTCAAGTAAACCATATTCAAGTGGAAAAGTAAAGATCAAAGCTAAGGGTTTTTGGTGCACGAAATTGCAATCACACTTTCGCAATCCCGCACAACTAACCAGCAAGTGCACTGGGTCGTCCAAGTAATACCTTACGTGAGTAAGGGTCGATCCCACGGAGATTGTCAGCTTGAAGCAAGCTATGGTTATCTTGTAACTCTTTGTCAGGATATCAATAATTATCAGGGTTGATTGTAAAAAGCAAAAGAACATGAAATAAGTACTTGTTTTGCAGTAATGGGGAACAGGTTGAGGTTTTGGAGATGCTCTATCTTCTGAACCTCTACTTTCCTACTGTCTTCTTCTTCAAGCACGCAAGGCTCCTTCCATGGCAAGCTATATGTAGGGTTTCACCGTTGTCAATGGCTACCTCCCATCCTCTCAGTGAAAATGTTCAACGCACCTTGTCACGGCACGTCTATTCATCTGTCGGTTCTCAATCAGGTTGGAATAGAATCCAGTGATCTTTTTGCGTCTGTCACTAACGCCCAGCCTTCAGGAGTTTGAAGCTCGTCACAGTCATTCAACCATTGAATCCTACTCAGAATACCACAGACAAGGTTTAGACCTTCCGGATTCTCTTGAATGCCGCCATCAATTCTAGCTTATACCATGAAGATTCTGATTAAGGAATCCAAGAGATATCTACTCAATCTAAGGTAGAACAGAGGTAGTTGTCAGGCACACGTTCATAGTTGAGAATGATGATGAGTGTCACGGATCATCACATTCATCAGGTTTAAGAACAAGTGATATCTTAGAATGGAAGCAAGCATGATTGAATGAAAAACAGTAGTAATTGCATTAATCCATCAAGACACAGCAGAGCTCCTCACCCCCAACCATGGGGTTTAGAGACTCATGCCGTGGAAAGTACACAAAG
>NC_029777.3:80730253-80731607 GCF_000817695.3 Arachis duranensis
CTAGAGGTTTCTCCGGCCTTAGGTGCCATAAATGGTTATGGAGAAACAAAAAGCAACGCTTTTACCACACCAAACTTAGAAAGTTTGCTCGTCCTCGAGCAAAAGAATAAAGAAGAGAGAGAGTGGTGGGGTAGGTGGGGATCCTGTGGGATCCACAGATCCTGAGGTGTCAAGGATAATTCATCCCTGCACCAAGTGGCGAGCAAAAATGCTCCTTATGCCAATTCTGGTGTTAAACGCCGGGCTGGTGCCCATTTCTGGCGTTTAACGCCAGCTTGGTGCCCATTCCTGACATTTAACGCCAGTCTGGTGCCCCTTTCTGGCGTTAAACGCCCAGAATAGTGCCAGACTGGGCGTTAAACGCCCATCTGCTAGCCTCACTGGCGTTTAAACGCCAGCAAGTTCTCCTCCAGGGTGTGCTGTTTTTCTTTCTATTTTTCTTTCTGTTTTTGCTTTTTCAATTGATTTTGTGACTTCTCATGATCATCAACCTATAGAAAACATAAAATAACAAAGGAAAATAGATAAAATATCACATTGGGTTGCCTCCCAACAAGCGCTTCTTTAATGTCAGTAGCTTGACAGTGGGCTCTCATGGAGCCTCACGGATGCTCAGAGCAATGTTGGAACCTCCCAACACCAAACTTAGAGTTTGGTTGTGACCTCCCAACACTAAACTTAGAGTTTGACTGTGGGGGCTCTGTTTGACTCTGTTTTGAGAGAAGCTCTTCATGCTTCCTCTCCATGGTTACAGAAGGAGAACCTTGAGTCTTATAGTTTGCACTGTCTGCAAGCCACGGAGCTTCCTGAATAGCAAACAATTGCTCATCCGGAAAGGTTTCAAGTGCTGTCCGGATGGCATAAAGTTGCTCATCTGGAAAATATTCGGATATGTCAGTGGAGGAAGGAGAAGTCCCTGCTACTGGTTCAATCCTAGACAAGTGGTCAGCCACTTGATTTTCCGTGCCCTTTCTGTCTCTAATTTCTATATCAAACTGTTGCAAGAGTAATACCCATCTTATGAGTGTAGGCTTAGAGTTCTGCTTAGTAAGAAGATACTTTAGAGTGGCATGGTTAGTATAGATAATGACCTCAGATACTACTAGGTAGGATCTGAACTTGTCAATGGCATAAACCACTGCAAGTAGCTCCTTTTCTGTGGTTGTGTAGTTCTTCTGTGCATCATTTAGAATACTGCTGCCATAATAAATGACGTGCAGAAGCTTACCATGCCTTTGTCCCAGTACTGCACCAATGGCATGGTCACTGGCATCACACATTAGTTCAAATGGTAATATCCAGTCTGGTACAGAGATGACTGGTGCTGTGACCAGCTTAGCTTTCAGAGTCTCAG
>NC_029777.3:80732156-80732666 GCF_000817695.3 Arachis duranensis
GCTGTCTTGTATGTCCTTAGCACTTGAATTAGTGCTTCCTCTTCCTGTGGATTTAAAGCAGAGCTTATGATCACTGGAAAAATGTCACCTTCTCCCAGAAATGCATATTTCAAGGATGGTGGTAGTGGTTTGAGCTCAGGTTTGGGGGGCTTATCCTCTTCCTGAGGAATTTTCAAAAATTCTTTTGTTTCCTCTGGTTCTTCCTGATCAGGCTGAACATCCTTGAAGATGTCCTCTAGCTCTGATTCTAGACTTTTAGTCATATTGACCTCTTCCACCAAAGAGTCAATAATGTCAGCGCCCATGCAGTCATTTGGTGTGTCTGGATGCTGCATAGCTTTTACAACATTCAACTTGAACTCATCCTCACTGTATAGCTTTGACAACATTCAACTTGAACTCATCCTCATTGACTCTCAGGGTTAATTCCCCTTTTTGGACATCAATGAGTGTCCATCCAGTTGCTAGGAAAGGTCTTCCTAGAATGAGAGTTGCACTCTTGTGCTCCTT
>NC_029777.3:80732819-80734997 GCF_000817695.3 Arachis duranensis
AGTTTCTCTCCAATCCTTCTTATGACTTAAGATCTCTTTCATGAACTTAGCATAAGAAGGTATTTGCTCAAGTGCCTCTGCAAACGAAATCTTTATTTCAAGAGTCCTTAGATAGTCTGCAAAGCGGGCAAATTGCTTATCCTGTTCCGCTTGGCGAAGTTTCTGAGGATAAGGCATCTTAGCTTTATATTCTTCAACCTTAGTTGCTGCAGGTTTATTTCCTACAGAAGTGGTTGGAGAAGTCTGCTTAAGGGGGTTGTTATCAGCACTTGCAAGTGTCTGACCCCTTTGTGGCGTTTGAACGCCAGAAGTGGCTACCCATTGGGCGTTTAACGCCACTTTCTTACCCTTTTCTGGCGTTTGAACGCCAGAATCATTCCTCTCTGGGCTCTTACTATCCTCAGAGGGATTTTGGGTAGTTGGTTGGTCATCCTTTGTCAGTTGTTCCTTTCTTAGCTTTCTGCTGCTTTGATTTGATACATTCAATGTCTTCACACTCCTTAATTTAACAACTTGGCATTCTTCTGTTATCTGTTTAGATAGTTGCTGTCTTGTCTGATTCAATTGTGCTTCCATATTCTTGTTAGCAATTTTAGTTTCTTGGAGCATCTCTTTAAATTCTGGTAACTATTTTGTCATCAGGTGTAATTGCTGATTTAGCTCAACCATCTGTTCTTGAGGATTAGGATCAGTGGCTACTGCCATAACTTCTTCTTTTGTAGAGAACTCATTGCTAGTGTACAAATATTGATTTCTAGCAACAGTATCTATAAGCTCTTGAGCCTCTTCAATCGTCTTCCTCATATGTATAGATCCACCAACTGAGTGGTCTAGAGACATCTGAGCTTTTTCTGTAAGCCCATAGTAGAAGATGTCCAACTGTACCCACTCTGAAAATATTTCAGAGGGGAATTTTCTTAGCATACCTCTATACCTCTCTCAGGCATTATAAAGGGATTCATTATCCTCTTGTTTAAAGCCTTGGATGTCCAGCCTTAGCTGTGTCATCCTTTTTGGAGGGTAAAATTGATTCAGGAATTTGTCTGATAACTGTTTCCATGTCTTTATGCTTGCTGTAGGTTGGTTATTCAACCACCTCTTAGCTTGATCTTTTTACAGCAAATGGAAACAGTAATAGTCTGTAGACATCCTGATCCACCTCTTTATCACGTACTGTGTCAGCAATTTGTAAGAATTGTGCCAGAAACTCAGTAGGTTCTTCTTGTGGAAGACCGAAATACTGGCAATTTTGCTGCACCATGATAATGAGTTGAGGATTTAGCTCAAAGCTGCTTGCTTTGATGGGAGATATACAGATGCTACTCCCATATGCAGCTGTAATGGGGTTAGCATATGACCCCAGAGTCCTTCTGGACTGTTCAATTCCACTTAGGTCCATGATGGAGAAAGGGAATATGATATGAATTCAAGTAGATTATTTTTTATTATTCTTTTTTAGCCGAAAATATAAAATAAAATCAATGGAAAATAGAAAAAAAATTCGAAAACCAAAATAGAATAAAATCAAAGCAAATTGAAAACTAAATTAAAAAGATTTTGGAATTAGCAATTAAAAAGATATGATTGAAAATTTGTTTTTGAAAAAGATTTGATTTTTTTTTTAAATGAGGAGAGAGAAAAATAACAAAATGACACCAAACTTAGAATTTTAAAAAAAATCAACACAAATTTTTGAAAACCTAAAGGAAAACACAAAGAAGACACCAAACTTAGAATTTTTAAAGATCAAAAAGGGATTAAGGACATGCAAATTCGAAAATTAAAAGAAAAACAAAAGCATGCAATTGACACCAAACTTAAAATATGAAACTACACTCAAATAAAAGACTCTAAACCAACAAAAATAAAACAGTCCTAATCTAAGCAACAAGATAAACTGTCAGTTGTCCAAACTCAAACAATCCCCGGCAACGGCGCCAAAAACTTGGTGCACGAAATTGGAATCACACATTCGCAATCTCGCACAACTAACCAGCAAGTGCACTGGGTCGTCCAAGTAATACCTTACGTGAGTAAGGGTCGATCCCACGGAGATTGTCGGCTTGAAGCAAGCTATGGTTATCTTGTAACTCTTAGTCAGGATATCAATAATTATCAGGGTTGATTGTGAAAAGTAAAAGAACATGAAATAAGTACTTGTTTTGCAGTAATGGAGAA
>NC_029777.3:80735045-80735310 GCF_000817695.3 Arachis duranensis
TGTCACGGCACGGCTATTCATCTGTCGGTTCTCAATCAGGTTGGAATAGAATCCAGTGATCCTTTTGCGTCTGTCACTAACACCCAGCCTTCAGGAGTTTGAAGCTCGTCACAGTTATTCAATCCTTGAAACCTACTCAGAATACCACAGACAAGGTTTAGACCTTCCGGATTCTCTTGAATGCCGCCATCAGTTCTAGCTTATACCACGAAGATTCCGGTTAAAGAATCCAAGAGATAACTACTTAATCTAAGGTAGAACGGAG
>NC_029777.3:80736018-80739152 GCF_000817695.3 Arachis duranensis
TTTTAACTAAAAACTAATAAAAATATAATAAAAACTAACTAAAATATACTAAAAGCATACTAAAAACAATGCCAAAAAGCGTATAAATTATCCGCTCATCAGTTTTACCCACTTGAGGTTTGTATTGGGTGGTAGTGGCCTTGGGATAGGTGTTTCCAATGGTTCTGAAAGCTCTACTTCCTTGTGGTCTTCTGTGAATTCCTCCACCTCTTTGCAAATTTCTTCAACTTCAACCAAGTCTTGATCAAAGTCATTGATATCTTCCTCATCACTTGAGTCATAAATAGGAGGTTGAGAGAAGTCGATCTCAGCATCATCTTCATATTCACTTGGGGAAGATTCTTCTGTCTCAAAGAATTCACTTGCGGATGCAAGTTCGTTACTAAGACAACTTGGCTTGTGATCATCATCATCAAGGAAACTTGTATCTTGGGTTATTCCGTCCAGTTCTTCATAAGATATCTGCATTAGGGGTTGCGCAACATCCTCTTTAGCATCAATTGTAACATCCTTGACGGAATTCTCTACAACTCTGGATTCAGGTGGCGGTTCGGCATCTCCTAAATCTTCAACCAACTCTTCTTCTTCTACCATGACAGCTTCCTCTATTTGTTCCAGTACGAAGTTATGCTTTATGCTGTCCACTGGAGCTTCTAGCGTCTTGTTTGTGTTGCGTTCTTCATTGGATTCTCCACATAAAGCCATGGGAGTCTGTTGAGGGGTTGAACATCTAGAAGATAATTGATTTATTGCTTGCTCCAGTTGATGAAGGGTTGCATTAAATTGTTTTACTGATTCTTCGAGGCGAACCTGTGATTCTTGGCTTGATGGATATGGACATGGTGCATAGGTGTGTGATGGTTCTTGGGAATAGTTGGATTGACGTTAGGGTGGATAAGGGTCATGTGGTAGTGAATGGTGAAAAGAAGCTTGTGAGTGTAGTGGTTCGAAGTTATGTCGAGAGGATGATCTCTGAGCATAGGGTGGGGCTTGTTGGTAGCTACAAGGTGGTCCACCGAATCTATCAGTTGGGTATGCATTGTAGAATGGTCATTGTCCATGATATCTAGGATGATGTTGTTGCCTAAAGGGGTGATCAGATCCTTGTGGCTCCATCCATCTTTGATTGCTTAGACCTTGATGCATAGTCCTGTTATAGCTTCCATTCCTTGCAACAAAATTAGAACAAAACTCAAAGCGAGAGGAGTGAGAATTCATAGTAGCTATCAGAAATAAGAGGGAAGAGAAGGAACAAATAAACAAGTAAAAGAAAAATATTTACAATAACCAATAATAAGGCACACGTTTGCAATTCCCCGGCAACAGCGCCATTTTGAAGAGAAGAACTTTGCGTGGTCTAAGAATCTTTACAATTTGGCACTCGTTGCAAGTATAGCTCCTAAACCAACAGAAGTACTTTCTTACAAATGTTTTGCTTGTCACAAGTAACAAACCCTTTTTAAAATTAATTACCGAGTATTCAAACCTCGGGTCGTCTTCTTAAGGAATTGCAGGGAGGTATGTTCTTATTATTGGTTATGGGTTTTGTAAATTGGGGTTTTGAAAGTGAGGAATAAGTAAATTAAATGACAAATAAAATAAATAATTAACTATAAAATAAACTCTTGGCAAGATATGAAAATTCGGAAGTCCTATCCTAGTTACTCCTATGAGAATGGAAGTTAATCCCACTTAGTTAACCTTTGCGTAAGTAAGGGAAAGTCAAGTGAACCAATTGGTTAGATTTCCCAAGTCCCAGCCAACTCCTAAGGAAAGACTAGAGTTAGTGGAATTCATATTAATCAGCCGACATAACAATCAATCCTGAATAGTTGATAACTCAAGAGCTTCCAGTTAATCAATTAAAGCCAATAATATAAAAAACTAAATAAGAATCTTAGATCTGAAATACCTCAATTGCATTAATAAGAGAAAATCAATCTAAACATAAAGAATTCATAAATCAATCTGGCAACATAAGTAATTAAATGAGAGCATTAAAGTATCTGAAAGTAAAAGAGAAATATAAAGTAAAAGAAATATTGAACCTGATGAAGAGTTGAAATCCTAAATCCTTTAAGAGGAATCCTAATCCGAAAACCTAAGAGAGAGGAGAGAACCTCTCTCTCTAAAAATTACATCTAAAACCTAAAATTGAATTATGAAAGCATGTTGAGTCTCTGCATGTTCTCTGACTTTAATCTGTGTTTCTGAGCCGAAAACTGGGTTGAAATGCGGCCCAAAATCTCTTCCAGTGACTTTTGTAATTCTACAGATCGCGCACGTCATGCGTCTGCGTCGTCCATGCGATCGCGTCACTCAGCATTTTTTGTACCACGCGTGCGCGTCGTCCACACATTCGCGTCATTCGTGCAGCTTCCAATTGACACCAAACTTAAAAATTGACTCAAGACTCAAACAAGAAATGCAAAATATTTTTGATTTTTATGATTTTCAAATTTTTTGTGTTTTTATTTTATTTTTTTGAAAATAAAGATTGGAAAAACGAAAAAGAAAAGATAAATTTTGTAAAAGATTTTTGAAAAATTTTTGAAAAGAAAATTACCTAATCTGAGCAACAAAATGAACCGTCAGTTGTCCATACTCGAACAATCCCCGGTAACGGCGCCAAAAACTTGGTGGACGAAATTGTGATCACATCAATGTAGTACTCTTTGTTATTGTATGGTATCATTATTGTGGCTCTTTGCTATGTGTAGACACAACTCCGTTCAACTTAACCAGCAAGTGTACTGGGTCATCCAAGTAATACCTTACGTGAGTAAGGGTCGATCCTACAGAGATTGTTGGTATGAAGCAAGCTATGGTCACCTTGTAAATCTCAGTCAGGAGGATTCAAGTATAATTGGATTATTGGTTTAAATTTGATTAATGGAATAAATATAAAATAAAGATAAATAAAATAGGATAGAAATACTTATGTAAATTAATGGTGGGGATTTCAGATAGGCGTGTGGAGATGCTAGAATCCTCTCGAATCTCTGTTTTCCTATTACTTTCATCCAATCCTTTTTACTCCTTTCCATGGCAAGCCGTATGTAGGGCATCACCGTCATCAATGGCTACTTTTCATCCTCTCGGGAAAATGGTCCTATGCGCTGTCACTGCACGGC
>NC_029777.3:80739296-80741727 GCF_000817695.3 Arachis duranensis
GTGAGAATGATGATGAGTGTCACGGATCATCACATTCATCAAGTTAAAGTGCAACGTATATCTTGGAATAAGAATAAAAGATAATTGAATAGAAAGTAATAGTAATTGTATTGAAACTTGAGGTATAGCAGAGCTCCACACCCTTAATCTATGGTGTGTAGAAACTCCACCGTTGAAAATACATAAGTGAAAGGTTCAGGCATGGCCGAATGGCCAGCCCCCTGAAACGAGATCAATAGCCTCCTAAGATGAAAAATAAAACAAAACTGAGACCAAAGATCAAACGTAGTCAAAAGACGACTAATACACTAGTAAAAAGTCTTATTTATACTAAACTAGCTACTAGGGTTTACAGAGGTAAGTAATTGATGCATAAATTCACTTCCAGGGCCCACTTGGTGTATGTTTGGGCTGAGCTTGATCTATCCACAAGCTGAGGCTTTTATTGGAGTTGAACGCCAAGTTATAACGTGTTTTGGGCGTTCAACTCCGGGTCGTGACGTGTTTCTGGCGTTTAACTCCAGACAACAGCATGTACTTGGCGTTGAGTGCCACTTTACGTCGTCAATTCCCGAATAAAGTATGGACTATTATATATTGCTGGAAAGCTCTGGATGTCTACTTTCCAACGCCGTTAAGAGCGCGCCATTTGGATTTCTGTAGCTTCAAAAAATTCATTTTTAGTGCAGGGAGGTCAGATTCCAACAGCATCAGCAGTCCTTTGTCAGCCTCCTATTAGAGTTTTGCTCAAGTCCCTCAATTTCAGCCAGAAATTACCTGAAATTACAGAAAAACACACAAACTCATAGTAAAGTCCAGAAATGTGAATTTAACAAAAAAACTAATGAAAACATCCCTAAAAGTAGCTTAAACTTACTAAAAACTACCTAAAAACAATGCCAAAAAGCGTATAAATTTTCCGCTCATCAATTATTAAATCAATTTTCATGAAACCTAAATTTTAGGCTAAAAAAATAGTTTTGAAAATGAACTAGTAATTTGATAGTGAACAAAATTGTATGAGGTTAAAGGCTGATTTTTAGGAAATTAATTATAACTTTTGACATTGGACTGGGCTATTTTTAAAGAATGGTTGATGGAAGTTCTGAATTTTATCTGATGAAAGGATGTTAGTCATTAAACTAATTTATGATGAGATGATTATTGAGAATCTATTGTTGTGATAATTGCTGGTAAAGGGTCGGTGAATTATTGAGAAAGAGGGAACCCGTAAGGGTGGTTAATCCCGAATTTTAGAGAAAATGCTGCCAAATTTTCATAAAACTCTAAGACTTTATTTAAAGTGTTATTTAAAAGCAAATCTGATTTAAGAATATTACTTGATTTCGATTTATTATGAAAAGAGTTTTGTTTTCAATTCTATTTATTAAAAAAATATAATGTTTTAAACTCAATCTTTCGAGAAGGGATTTTGCTTTAAGTTATGTTTTGAGTTCGGTTTGATAAGAAAAAAAAAAGAAGAAGAACAAAAAGTAAAGGAAAGAGAGATAATTAAAGGAATCTCTACCACAGGAGAGCAGAGAACAAAGATGAAAAGGAATATATTAATTAAAGAAATGTCTGCCACAGGAGAGCAGATGCGACTTTGTTTGGGCCTTAGTGCCAAATGTATAGTGGGGACACCTACACACTGAGAACTATTTTCCAGATGTAAGCTCATTGATTTGAAAGTCACACTGTATGCGGCCTAGCGTAAGACTTATAAGCACACTGTATGCATCTGGAAATTCATATATGGGGTGCCCGGGTAATGTCGGGAGCGTGTAGGCAACCGACACATGAGCTCATGGCCTACTTAGGACAGACATACATCATAATTTTTGCGCATATGCATTTGATTGTGTTTGCTTGTATTATTTCTTTTTGATTGTGCTGTTTGTCTTGTTGTGACTTGCTTGTATGTTGAATTAAATCTCTTGCTTGTGCTATTAGTTTGTGAATGTATTAAGGTGATTAAGAATTGATGTTGTGATTGAAAATTAATTATGTAGACAAGAGATGGTTTATATGACTAGATTTATAATTAAAATTTGTTTTGAGTTTATAGATTTTAAAACAAGTAATTAATTAGCTAAAGTAAAACCAAGAATATTTTCAAAAAGTTTGATAAAACTATAGTTTTCTTATGTTAATTATTCGCATTTTGTTCATTAATTTTACGTCATTCCCATTCTCTACTAAGAATGTATGGTTTGTTCTCACCCCAAAATCTTCCACCCTTTCAATGACGCAGGTGATGGGCGGATATTTTATACGCTTTTTGGGCGTAATTTCATGTAGTTTTTAGTATGTTTTAGTTAGTTTTTAGTATATTTTTATTATTTTTAGGCAAAATTTATATTTCTAGACTTTACTATGAGTTTATGTGTTTTTCTATGATTTCAGGTATTTTCTGGCTGAAATTGAGGGA
>NC_029777.3:80741961-80742182 GCF_000817695.3 Arachis duranensis
CCGGAGTTGAACGCCCAAAACACGTTATAACTTGGAGTTCAACTCCAAGAAAGGCCTCAACTCGTGGATAGCTTTAGTCTCAGCCCCAGCACACACCAAGTGGGCCCCAGAAGTAGATTTCTGCACCAATTATCTTTGTTTACTCATTTTTTGTAAACCTAGGTTACTAGTTTACTATTTAAACAACTTTTAGAGACTTATCTTGTACCTCATGACATTTC
>NC_029777.3:80742481-80743213 GCF_000817695.3 Arachis duranensis
TAATCAGAATCTTCGTGGTATAAGCCGGATCGATGGCGGCATTCATGAGAATCCGGAAAGTCTAAACCTTGTCTGTGGTATTCCGAGTAGGATTCCGGGATTGAATGACTGTGACGTGCTTCAAACTCCTGAGGGCTGGGCGTTAGTGATAGATGCAAAAGAATCAATGGATTCTATTCCAACCTGATTGAGAACCGACAGATGATTAGCCGTGCTGTGACAGAGCATAGGAACGTTTTCACTGAGAGGATGGGAAGTAGCCACTGACAACGGTGACACCCTACATAAAGCTTGCCATGGAAGGAGCCTTGCGTGTGTTGAAGGATTTCAAGGAAGAGTTGAAGTCAAAGGACAAAGCATCTCCAAAACTCCAACATATTCCCCATTACTGCACAACAAGTAACGCTGTTATTCTCTTTTATTTTTATACTCAAACCTCGTAATTTCATTAAACCCTTATTGGCCTCCTGACTAAGATAAATAAAATAAACATTGATTGCTTCAAACCAATAATCTCCGTGGGATCGACCCTTACTCACGTAAGGTATTACTTGGACGACCCAGTGCACTTGCTGGTTAGTTGTGCGAATCACAAATTCGTGCACCAAGTTTTTGGCGCCGTTGCCGGGGATTATTGAGTTTGGACAATTGAAGGCATATTTTATTTCTTAGATTAGGAATAATTTGTTTTTATAGAGTCATTAAATTCTGATAGGATAGTTTCTCTTCAAA
>NC_029777.3:80743340-80743798 GCF_000817695.3 Arachis duranensis
TTGCATATTTTATATTTTTCTTTAAATTTTCGAACTTGTGTTCTTTGTTCTTCATTGATCTTTAAGTTGTTCTTGGTTATTTTTCTTGTTTGATCTTGAGTTTTTCTTGTTTTGTGTCTTTTCTTGTTTTTCTTGTGCTTTTTTTTCAAAAAACATTAACTTTCAAAAATTATACTTTTATCCACAAAAATAATACATCTTTAAAATACATTACATTTTTAACTCAGTTGGTTATAGCGTTGGCTTATGTTCTTGGCAATTGGGCACCAGCTCTTTTGAAAATCTTTTTCAAAAATAATTTTTCTTGATTGAATCTTATGCCAAACTCTAAGTTTGGTGTTTTCTTGTTAAGTTTTCTTTAATTTTCAAAAATTTGTCTTGGTTTTCTAAAAATTTTAAGTTTGGTGTTCTTTCTTTTGTTCTTGGTGTTCTTGTGAATCTTCAAGGTGTTCTTGAGT
>NC_029777.3:80743856-80746778 GCF_000817695.3 Arachis duranensis
TGTGTCTTGATCTTAAAATTTTTAAGTTTGGTGTTCCTTGGTGTTTTCCCTCCAAAAATTTTCGAAAATAAGGAGCACTAGGTCTAAAAAATTTTAAGTCTTGTGTCTTTTGTGTGTTTTTCTCTTTCATCATAAAATTCAAAATTCAAAAATTTTTTTTTTTATATTTTCTAACTAATTTTGAACTACTTTTTCGAAATTTTTATATAAATTTCAGATTTTAATTTCAATTTTTTTCGAAAAATTTTCAAAAAAAAATATTTTTAACTTCTTTTTATATATTTTGTTTTTATTTATTCCACTTCTATAAAATAAATAGTGATGATAGGGTTTTTTTTTCTAAGTTACTAATTAGGAGGGAATGGGAATTTTGTTGGGAGGGAAGGGAATTGGGGGGGTGGAAGGGAGGAAAACGACGGCGTTTTTGGAGGGATACTTAAAATAATAAAAAATGAATTAAAAAAAATAAACCGTGATTATAGACCACCTTAGGCCACCCCTAATAACCGTGACCATAGAATATCTATGGTCACCTCCAAAAACCGTGACCATAGATATTTTTAGGTCACTTTCTAAAACCGTGACTACAGACTCTTTTAGGTCACCCTTTCAAAAAACCGTGACCATAGACCCTTTTTTGTCACTGTAAAAAACCGTGACTATAGACCATTTCTAAAACCGTGACCATAGACCCTTTTATGCCACCCATCAAAACCGTGACCACAGACCACTTAGGTCACCCCCCAAAACCGTGACCATAGACCCCTTTAGGTCACCCTTTTTTGAAAAACCGTGATCATAGACCCTTTTTGGTCACTGTAAAAAACCGTGGCCATAGACCCTTTTAGGTCACCCCTAAAACCGTGACCATAGACCCTTTTAGGTCACCCCCTAAAACCGTGACCATAGACCACTTTAGGTCACCCCTCAAAACCGTGACCATAGGTACCTTATGGTCACCCTTTATGTGAAAACCGTGACCATAGACCCTTTTTGGTCACTGTAAAAAACCGTGACCATAGACCCCTTTAGGTCACCCCCCAAAACCGTGACCATAGAGCCTTTTAGGCCACCCTTTTTTAAAAAACTGTGACCATAGATACTCTATGGTCACCCTTTCCAAAAAAAACTGTGACCATAGCTTTTTTTTTGGTCACCTTAAAAAACCGTGACCATAGAGGGTCTATGGTCACGGTTTTTTACCGTGACCAAAAAACCGTGGCCATAGACCCAAAATGTTGTAGTGCCTTATCCTCAGAAACTCCGTCAAGCAGAACAGAATAAATAATTTTCCTGCTTTGCAGACTATCTCAGGACTCTTGAAATAAAGATTTCATTTGCAGAGGCACTTGAGCAAATACCCTCTTATGCTAAGTTCATGAAAGAGATCTTAAGTCATAAGAAGGATTGGAGGGAAATTGAAAAAGTTTACCTCACTGAAAAATGTAGTGCAGCCATTCTGAGAAGCTTAAAGATCCCGGAAGCTTTATAAGACCATGCACACTTGAGTGTACTTGTACCAAGCAAGCTCTATGTGATCTTGGGGCAAGTATCACTCTAATACTTGCATCTACTATTAGAAAGCTTGGTTTGATTGAAGAAGTCAAACCAACCCGGATATGTCTCCAACTTGCTGATGGCTCTATTAAAATGCCATCAGGCATGATTGAGGACATGATTGTCAAGGTTGGGCCATTCTCCTTTCCCACTGACTTTATAGTGCCAGAAATGGAGGAGCACAAGAGTGCAACTCTCATTCTAGAAAGACCTTTCCTAGCAACGGGACGAACTCTCATTGACGTCCAAAAAGGAGAAGTGACCCTGAGAGTCAATGAGGATGAGTTTAAGTTGAATGCTGTTAAAGCTATGCAGCATCCAGACACTTCAAGAGACTGCATGAGCATTGATATTATTGACTCCCTGGTGGAGGAAATCAATATGACTGAGAGTCTCGAATCAGAGCTAGAGGACATCTTTAAAGATGTTCAGCCTGATTTGGAGGAATCAGAGAAGATAATAGAACCTCTGAAAATCCCTCAAGAAGAAAAGAAACCTCCAAAACCCGAGCTCAAACCATTACCACCATCCCTGAAATATGCATTTCTGGGAGAAGGTGACACCTTCCCTGTAATTATAAGCTCTACATTAGAGCCACAGGAAGAGGAAGCACTAATTCAAGTGCTAAGGACACACAAGACAGCTCTTGGGTGGTCCATCAGTGATCTTGACGCATAAGACAGCTCTTGGGTGGTCCATCAGTGATCTTAAGGGCATTAGCCCAGCCAGATGCATGCACAAAATCTTGCTGGAGGATGACGCCAAGCCAGTGGTTCAACCACAAAGGCGGCTGAATTCAGCTATGAAAGAAGTGGTGCAGAAGGAGGTCACTAAATTACTAGAGGCTGGGATTATTTATCCTATTTCTGACAGCCCCTGGGTTAGCCCTGTCCAAGTTGTCCCTAAGAAAGGTGGCATGACAGTGGTTCATAATGAAAAAAATGAACTAGTCCCTACAAGGACAGTTACAGGGTGGCATATGTGCATTGACTATAGAAGGCTCAATACAGCCACCAGAAAGGATCATTTTCCTTTACCATTCATAGACCAGATGCTAGAAAGACTAGCAGGTCATGAATACTACTGCTTCCTGGATGGATATTCAGGTTATAATCAAATTGCAGTAGATCCCCAGGATCAGGAGAAAACGGCATTCACATGCCCATCTGGAGTATTTGCATACAGAAGGATGCCATTTGGCCTATGCAATGCACCTGCAACCTTTCAGAGGAGCATGCTCTCAATTTTCTCTGATATGGTGGAAAAATTCCTGGAAGTCTTCATGGATGACTTTTCAGTATTTGGAGACTCATTCAGCTCCTGCCTTAACCATTTAGCACTTGTTCTGAAAAGATGCCAAGAGAC
>NC_029777.3:80747226-80747796 GCF_000817695.3 Arachis duranensis
ATTTATCTTTGATAAGGAGTGTCTGCAGGCATTTGAGACTCTGAAAGCTAAATTGGTTACTGCACCAATCATCTCTGCACCAGACTGGACATTACCATTTGAATTGATGTGTGATGCCAGTGACCATGCCATTGGTGCAGTGTTGGGACAGAGGCATAACAAGCTTCTGCACGTCATTTATTATGCCAGCCGTGTTCTAAATGATGCACAGAAGAATTACACAACCACAGAAAAAGAGCTACTAGCAGTGGTTTATGCCATTGACAAATTCAGATCCTATTTAGTAGGATCAAAAGTGATTGTGTACACTGATCATGCTGCTCTTAAATATCTACTCACAAAGCAGGATTCAAAACCCAGACTCATCAGATGGGTGTTGCTTCTACAAGAATTTGATATAGAAATAAGAGACAGAAAAGGGACAGAGAATCAAGTGGCAGACCACCTGTCCCGAATAGAACCAGTGGAAGGGGCGTCCCTCCCTCTCACTGAGATCTCTGAAACCTTTCCGGATGAGCAAATCTTTGCCATCCAGGAAGTGCCATGGTTTGCAGACATTGCAAACTACAA
>NC_029777.3:80748626-80749955 GCF_000817695.3 Arachis duranensis
TACTGGGCAACCAGATTCCTAAACCTTGATGCCAAGTTAGCTGGAGAAAAATGATTGCTCCAGTTAAATGAGCTAGAGGAATTTAAACTCAATGCTTTTGAGAATGCAAAAATTTACAAGGAGAAAGCAAAAAGATGGCATGATAAGAAATTGTCATCCAGAGTCTTTAAACCAGGACAAAAAGTTCTACTATTCAACTCTAGGCTCAGATTATTCCCTGGGAAGTTAAAATCCCGGTGGAGAGGTCCATATGTGATCACAAGTGTATCACCATATGGATACATAGAACTTCAGGATAGTGACTCTAACAAAAAGTTCATTGTCAATGGACAAAGAGTTAAACACTATCTTGAAGATAATTTCGAGCAAGAATGCTCAAGACTGAGATTACATTGAAGATCAGTGACAGTCTAGCTAATGACATTAAAGAAGCGCTTGTAGTCCAGCTAATGACATTAAAGAAGCGCTTGCTGGGAGGCAACCCAGCCATTTACAAAGTTTATTTACTAATTAAATAAATTTTCTTTTCTTTACAGGTTTAAGTCCAAGTATCTTCAAAGGTGAAATAGCAATTGGTTGAAGTCACATAGTTACAGGGAAATTTGGAAGCTCACTGGCGTGAAAAAGCCAGTAAGAAATACTTTGGGCGCTGAACGACCAAAAGAAGCACCCACTGGGCGTTTAACACCAGTAAGGGTAGCCATCTGGGCGTTAAACGCCAGAAAGGAGCATCTTCTGGGCGTTAAACGCCAGAAAGATGCACCTTCTGGGCGTTTAACGCCAGTCTGCTAGCATCCTGGGCGTTCAGAAAAACGCCCTGTGACGAAGGACTTCCTGGCGTTCAACGCCAGAAAGAAGCACCAGATGGGCGTTGAACGCCCAGGAGAAGCAACATGTGGGCGTTAAACGCCCAAAACATGCATCGTTTGGGCGTTTAACGCCAGGATGGTGGGGAGGAGGTAAAATTCGTTTTTCTTTATAATTTTTCTAAATTTTTATGTTTCAATTCATGATTTCTTGCATAAACATGTTTCAAAATGTCATCCTTCAATTCCAAAATTTTTAATCCTAATTTCTAAAAAAAAAACACTAATTTCTAAAATCCCTTTTTCCAAAAATATCAAATATATCTTAATTCATAAACCCAAATCTTTTTCCAATCCAAATCTTTTTCAAATCTTTTTCAACTCATCATATCTTTTGGATTTCAAAATTGCCTCTCCCTCTATTCCTCTCCTGTCATTTCTTTTGCTTGAGGACAAGCAAACCTCTAAGTTTGGTGTGAGTTGCCATGATCACTGAGCTAAAACTCATCAAGATCATGGCACC
>NC_029777.3:80750129-80750399 GCF_000817695.3 Arachis duranensis
CTTTAACTCTGTGATAGTATTATTATAGGATTTTACCTTAGAAGTTATATAGGAGTAGTAGTAATTAACATATCTATTTTGGTTTTATTTCCAATTAAGTTATAATTTATTTTTCCAATCATCATCAAACATGAATAAAATAGTAGATTTGTAGAATAAAGAGGCAATAATCTTTTTTCGAGTTCTTAATAAGAAAAATATTACAATTAATTATATGTGGTGGCAATACTTTTTGTCTTCTGAATGAATGCTTGAACAGTGCATATTTTT
>NC_029777.3:80751841-80774418 GCF_000817695.3 Arachis duranensis
CACTGAGAGGATGGGAAGTAGCCACTGACAACGGTGACACCCTACATAGAGCTTGCCATGGAAGGAGCCTTGCGTGTGTTGAAGGATTTCAAGGAAGAGTTGAAGTCAAAGGACAAAGCATCTCCAAAACTCCAACATATTTCCCATTACTACACAACAAGTAACGCTGTTATTCTCTTTTATTTTTATAATCAAACCTCGTAATTTCATTAAACCCTTATTGGCCTCCTGACTAAGATAAATAAAATAAACATTGATTGCTTCAAACTAATAATCTCCGTGGGATCGACCCTTACTCACGTAAGGTATTACTTGGACGACCCAGTGCACTTGCTGGTTAGTTGTGCGAATCACAAATTCGTGCACCACTGAGCAAAAATCTGATTCAGGTTGAAAAAGGACTGCTGATGCTGTTGGATTCTAACCTCCCTACACTCAGAATGGATTTTTTGGAGCTACAGGAGTCCAATTGGCACGATCTCAATTGGGTTGGAAAGTAGACATTCAAGGCTTTCCAGCAATATATAATAGTCCATACTTTGCTTGAAGATAAACAATATAAACTGGCGTTTAACACTAGTTCCACATCGCCAGTTCCATGTTGTATTCTGGCGTTCAACGCCAGAAACAGGTTGCAAGTTGGAGTTAAACGCCAGAAACAGGTTACAACCTGACGTTTAACTCCAGAAACAGCCCAGGAATGTGAGAAGCTCAAGTCTCAGCCCCATCACACACCAAGTGGGCCCCAAAAGTGGATTTCTGCACTATCGATCTTGGTTTACTCATTTTCTGTAAACCTAGGTTACTAGTTTAGTATTTAAACAACTTTTAGAGACTTATTTTGTATCTCATGACATTTTTAGATCTGGACCTTGTACTTTTTGATGGCTTGAGTCTCTAAACTCCATTGTTGGGGGTGAGGAGCTCTGCAGCGTCTCGATGAATTAATGCAATTATTTCTGTTTTCTATTCAAACACGCTTGTTTCTCTCTAAGATGTTTATTCATACTTAACCATGATGAAGGTGATGATCCATGACATTCATCACCATTCTCAATCTATGAACACGTGCCTAACAACCACCTCTGTTCTACCTTCGATTGAATGAGTATCTCTTGGATTCCTTAATCAGAATCTTCGTAGTATAAGCTAGAATCCATTGGCAGCATTCTTGAGAATCCGAAAAGTCTAAACCTTGTCTGTGGTATTCCGAGTAGGATTCAGGGATAGAATGACTGTGACGAGCTTCAAACTCACAAAGGTTGGGCGTAGTGACAGACGCAAAAGGATCAATGGATCCTATTCCAGCATGAGTGAGAACTGACAGATGATTAGCCGTGCAGTGACAGTGCACCTAGACCATTTTCACTGAGAGGACGGATGGTAGCCATTGATAACGGTGATCAACCAACACACAACTTGCCATAGAAGGAACCTTGCGTGCGTGAAGAAGATGACAGTAGGAAAGCAGAGATTCAGAAGACAAAGCATCTCCAAAACTCCAACATATTCTCCATTACTGCGTAACAAACACTCATTTCATGCTCTTTCACTTTTTATAATTGAAACTAAAGAACCCTATTGGTATCCTGACTAAGAATAATAAGATAATCATAGCTTGCTTCAAGCCGACAATCTCTGTTTGATCGACCCTTACTCACGTAAGGTATTACTTGGACGATCCAGTGCGCTT
Source organism: Arachis duranensis (assembly GCF_000817695.3). NCBI lineage: Eukaryota > Viridiplantae > Streptophyta > Magnoliopsida > Fabales > Fabaceae > Arachis > Arachis duranensis. The sequence continues at coordinate 80,753,535 of NC_029777.3, forward strand.
GCTGGTTAGTTGTGTGGAATTACATAGTGTGAGTGTAATTTTTGTACACCTATAGGTTCGAAGACTCAGTATGAGGTTGCAGACGAATAGTTGGATTTATTTAAAAGTTAAGTTGTTTTCATAGAATTTCATCGCTTTTATTGATTAGGATTTCATTTTATCCCGAGGGATATATAATGTATTCGAGTTTTATATTGAATTTATTTGTATGACATTTATTATTAGTAATAACTATGTGACTACTATTATTGGATGATCTTTGATATATGATTTTAATTAATAAAAACAAAATTTTTAGGTGTTTTCTTAAAAATTGACATGCGACATCAAACTAAAGGCTCAATATCAAATGGTTAATAAGGAAAACGAGTTAGTAACGCCTTACTTTTGGTACAATCATGACGTGCTAAAAGTTAGGGTGTTACAATAGAGAGACTCACCCTCTCCCTGCCTGAAGTTATGAACATCTATCAATAGCTTGGTCAGGTTCTGAGAAGGAAAGAACTTTGATGAGTGAATATTTTATACGCTTTTTGGCATCAATTTCTTAGTATTTTCAGTATGCTTTTTTTTAACTTTTAGTAGGTTTTAATGAAAAATTTACTTCTTTATATATTACTTTGAACTTTTATGTTTTTCTATAATTTTAGGTGAATTTTGGGGGAATTAGGTGAAGTTCTGGCAAAGTTTGATTCAGAGGCAAGGAAAGCAGAGCAGATGTTGTTAGATTCTGACCCCCATGCATTCAAACGAGAATTTTTGGAGCTACAAAGGTCCAAATGATGTGTTCTTAACGGTGTTAAAAAGCTAACGTCTAAGACTTTCCAGCAATACATAATAGTTTATGCTTTTATTCGGATTGGATAGCCCAAAATGGGCATTGAACGCCCAAACTACCCTCTATGGGGCATTCAACGCCCCAAGAGAACCAAGGTTGGCATTGAATGCCCAAACCTGGCATTCAACACCACAAAAGGAGCAAGGAAACAGAAATCCTACCCCCCTAGTGGGCATTTAACATCCACTTCTTCAAGTTGGACACCAAACTCTATTCAAACACTTACCAAGTGTGCCTAGAAGTGGATTTTCGCATCTTTAGCTTAATTTATTTCATTTTTGTAATTTCTAATGACTATTAATGTATCTTTAGGTTTAGGTTAGTTTATATAGAAAGGTGATCACTATTGTTGAGGATCTCTCTTTTACCACTTTTGAATATTTTAGTTATTTCTTTGTACAGTATGAGCAACTAAACCTCTTAGGTTAACATTAGGAGCTCTGCTGATTCATATGAATTAATATAAGTACTTTTATATTTCAATCAATGTGTGATTCTATTCAATGATGCATTGTCGTTCTTCATCCTTATGAATCTCGATTCTACATGAGTTCTTACGAGTCTTGACCCAAATAATATTGAGCTATAACTTTGAGGATGCATCACGGGTTCCAACAGAATTATCTGGATCAATGGGGTATGTGACATATAACCCCGTTAGTCAGGGGCAATTGAGGTTCCTGTGGCTCTAATTGCTAGAACCATAAGAGCAGCAGTCTCTGATCCAGAAGATCCGATATTGTCTGTGGCGTTTTGAGTAAGATCAGCAGAGAGATTGACTTGTGAGCGCTTCACCCTCTCCTAGATTGATCTAGTCAGTTTGGATGTTCGGTCTGGACCTGAGGAGATAAATGACCACGACCCATGGCTTGATCACTTACAGCCTTGCCATTGAAGGAATCATTCATTGTTGAAGTAAAGGGTACAATATGTTAATTCAGAAGAAGAAGCACCTCCAAAGCCTTAAATGACGTCTCATCACTGAGTCTACCGTATCCATTTACAGCTTTTGTTATTGTTCGCTTATGCGCCTACAACAATCAAACTTACCTTTCTATTCACCTGACTAAGATTTGCACAATAACCACAGCTTGCTCAATCTTGCAATCCTCGTGGGATTCGATCCTCACTCACCTGAGGTATTACTTGGACGACCCGGTGCACTTGCTGGTTCAGTTGTGCGAGTTTAAATTTTGCACACCAAGTTTTTGGCGCTGTTATCGGAGATTGTTCGAGATTGACAAACTATCGTTTGTTCTGCTCCTTAGATCAAGTATTTTTATTTTTTCTTCTTTACTGTTTTCCTTTTAATCATGTTTTTTGTTGCCTTTTTCAAAATTCTTCAAAATTTTTCAACTTTTTATTTTGTTTGAGTTGTTTGTTGAACTAAGTTTGGTGTCCTTTTGATCCTTATTGATTTTTCTTTTGAAACTCTCGAAATATGTTCTTAATTTCTTCTTTATTGTTCGAATTGTTCTTTCTATCTCTCTTTGTTTGATTTCAAAATCTCTAAGTTTGGTGTCTATTGGTGTTTTTCTCTCTCTATTTTTGAAAAATCATGTTTTTAATTTTAAAAATTTTAAGTTTGGTGGCCAATCAGTTGTTTCCTTTTATCGAATTTCTTGGATCAACTCTTATATTTCTATTTTAATAAATTTTCCATCCTTATTATTATTACTTTAATCTATTGCACAATTCTGTGGAACATCTCACTGGAAAATTTAAATATGAATCTAATTGAGAATACATAACCAAGAAGAACTTTAGGGTCATATACAGCCCCCACTCCTGACTTCTATGAGAGCAGAATTTGTATACCCACTATTAGAGCAGCAAACTTTGAGCTCAATCCACAGCTCATCACTCTAATGTAGCTGATGCATGAGCATCTTGTCTATCTTTTCCTAGTGAATTTGTAATTAAATTGTTGAGTTTAATTAAGAATTAATTATATTTTAGCCACCATGGATGCTATTTTGAGTCTTGGGCAATTTTATCTATTTCAGGTAGCATTCGGTGAAATTTGACGGAGTTTCTGCAGCACAAGAATCAAAGGAGATAGCTGTGAGGAGCGACGTGCACGCGTGCCTTATGCGTGCGCATGATCTGGAAGTCTCCACGGCGACGCATACGCGTGACTGACACGTACGCGTGATTTGAAGATTTGCTTAGCGACGCGTTCGCATGACCGATGCATCCGTGTGACTTGCGAAGAAGCCTAGCGACGCGTATGCATGATTGACGCAAACGCATGAAGTGCGCGATCTGCAGAAATTACAGAAATCACTGGCGTGTATTTTGGGTCGCGTTTTGACCCAGTTTCCAGCCCAGAAAACACAGATTAGAAGCTGTAGAATGGACAAATCAAGTGGTCCCCACCCATCAACTGAAGACTTGTTAATTAATTCGAATTTAAATTCAAATCTTATTGGGAAGAAAAGAGATTAATTAGATAATTAGATTTAAAATTATTGGGATTAAATATAAGAGGAACTCTGTACATTTAGACAAGTACACATTTTTTCCAGGACCATTATTTTTCCTCTATGAACCATGAGCAACTAATAATCCTCCATTATTAAGGTTAGGAGCTCTGTCTATTTTCATGGATTGATTCTTTTAATCTTTTTAATTTAATTCATGTCTCGATTTATATTTCAATAATTGTTTTCGTTATTTATTTTATGAATATGGGTGGAACGGAAGTATGACCCATGTTCTAACTGAGTTCTTGTAAAACTTGGAAAAGCTCTTTACTTGAACAACAGCTTGAAAATATATTATACTGAATTTTTAATTGTTTGTATTTAAAGGGATACGTGACATATAATCCCCTTATTTGTGGATAATTAGGATTCTTTTGGCATATAAACTAGAAATTGATCATCACCCTCTAATTGGAATTAATTGACCAAGGAATTGGCAATTAATGAATTTTAGAGGAGACTAGGAAGGTCTAAGGAATTAGGGTCTAGTCACATATATTTTTCCATGAAATTAAATCTTGCATGATTGAATTAATTAGTAATAAAAGTTAATCCGGAAAATAGATAACTCTGAAACCTTGACTGTTTTCTCAATTATTCTCAACTTATTTATCTGCCTGTCTTTAATATTCCAAATTCGCTGTTTAATGCTCTTTGAATATCTCAAAAACCATTTTCTGCTTGCCTAACTAAGTTAATCCTATCAAACACTATTGTTGCTTGATCCATCAATCCTCGTGGGATCGACCCTTAATCACGTAAGGTATTACTTGGTACGACCCGGTGCACTTGCCGGTTAGTAGTGTGGGTTATAAAATACCGCACCAGTAGCATAACTACCAATCCCAGAGACTCCCACAAGAGGAGCCCACAGAATTCCTTGTAGACTTCCTATAAATTTCTGACATTGTACATTCTGAAAGAGTGGACCAGGATGTCTACCGGCTGCTGCTCTTCCCATTTGTTGTACAGGGTCAAGCTAGAAGGTGGTTGGATACTCAACCCAGATCAAGCTTGAACACCTGGAATAAGCTGATGGATAAATTTTGAGCCAAAACTTTCCACCAAAGAAGTTACCCACCTAAGACTGAACATCCAAGGTTTCAGGTAAGAAGAGAGTGAGTCTCTTTATGATGCTTGGAAAAGGTACAAAACGATGCTACGGAAGTGTCCTACGAAAATGTTTTTTGAATGGGTCAAGTCAGACATCTTCTATTACGAGCTCAAAGATATAGCTAAGATGTCTTTAGATCAATCTGCCGGTTGTTCAATCCACATGAGAAAGACTATTAAGGAAGCTCAAGAGCTTATTGAGACAGTCGCCATCAACCAGCACCTATACTTATCTGGTGAAACTAGAATGCACAGAGGGGTCAGAGCAGCGTACACTATCTCAAACCCTCCAAAATAGGGTGAATCGTTAACCCAGCAACTACACTCCCTCACACAACAATTATTAAGCCTGCAGGAAGTGCTACAAGAGACTCCTGCCTCTAACAAGAATATAGAGGCATGATTGAACCAGGCTGAACAACACTTATCTAGACAGATAAGAGAAGAGTCCCAAGTCATCCAATTTAGGAGTGAAAGGACACTAAACAGCCACTCTCATAACCAAGAGAGGCAAAGAGGAGAGGAAATATCAGAAGGCGAAAAAACAACAATCCAAGGCATACCCTTGGACGTCCAGTGCCCAGAAGGGGGCAGAGAGGGCGTCCAACTCCCTGAAGGGACTACCCTGGGCGTCCAACGCCCAGAAGGGGGTAAGCATGGCGTTCAACGCCAGGAAGGGACCAGCTTGGGCGTTGAACGCCCAGAAGGGAGAGGTCAAACAGGTGCAAACCCAAGAAAAACCCCTCCTAAGCCAGCTGATGGTTCCCCCTCTGATAATATAGATAACCACTCTATACCTCTCAACATATCTGAGTATAAGACCAGGATGTTATATCTGCAGAAACTCCGTCAAGTAGAGAAAAATAAGCAATTTCCTAAGTTTGCAAATGATCTCACGATTTTGGAGATCAATATCCCATTCCTAAGCAAAATTCATGAAGGACATCCTAAGTCACAAGAAGGACTGGAGGGAAGTAGAAACAGTCCTCCTCACCGAAGAATACAGTGTAGTCATCCAAAGGAACCTTCCAGAAAAACTACAAGACCCTGGAAGCTTTGTAATACCATGCAACCTTGGAGATGCCAAGCCAAAGAGGGCTCTATGTGATTTGGAGACAAGTATCAACTTAATACCAGTCTCACTGATAAAGAAACTCGACCTACACCAAGAAATCAAGCCCACCCGCATAAGCCTTCAGTTAGCTGACAGCTCAGCTAAGATTCCATCAAGAGTAATTGAAGACATAATAGTAAGGGTTAGACCCTTTGCATTCCCTACAAACTTTGTAGTCTTAGAGATGGAAGAACATCATCCTAGGGAGATTTTTCCTGGCCACATGAAGGACCCTCATTGACGTGGAAAAAAGGAAAGTGACCCTAAGAGTCAATGAAGATGAGTTTGTCCTGGATGCCACCAAAGAAATGTACTACTCTGATGTATCCGAGGAGTGTATGAGAATCGACATCATTGATTCTCTGGAGGAAGAGACACACGCAGTTGAGAGAGGAGGAGGAGCTTCAAGACATCCTTGAGGATGTCCGCTCTGACAAGGAAGGGTCAGAAGAGCAAGAGAAGGCTTCAAAAGCTCCTAAAGTGGAGGGTGAAACCTCCAAACTCAAGCTCAAGCCACTGCCATCATCCTTAAAATACGTGTTTCTAGGAGATGGTGACACTTATCCTATAATCATAAGTTCTTCCCTGAAGCCACAAGAGGAAGAAGCACTGATTCAGGTGCTGAAAACACACAAAATAGCTTTAGATTGGACCATCAGTTACTTAAAGGGGATTAGCCCAACTCATTGCATGCACAAGATAAGGCTCGAAGATGATGCCAGACCTGTGGTACAACCACAGAGGTGGCTGAACCCTGCCATGAAGGAAAAAATGCAGAAAGAAGTCACTAAGCTATAGGAGGCCGGGATTATCTATCGCATCTCAGATAGCCCTTGGGTTAGCCCTGTTCAGGTTGTACCCAAGAAGGGAGGGATGACAGTGGTCTATAATGAAAAGAATAAATTGATCCCCACAAGGACAGTGACAGGGTGGCGCATGTGCATTGATTATAGAAGACTCAATAACGCCACAAGAAATGACCATTTCCCTCTACTATTCATAGACCAAATGCTAGAGAGACTAGCTGGGCATGCTTTTTACTGCATCCTGGATGGATATTCATGCTATAATGAAATTGCAGTAGATCCCCAAGATCAGAAAAGACAACTTTTACATGCCCATATGGAGTGTTTGCATACAGGAAAATGCCATTTGGCCTCTGTAATGCACCTGCCACCTTTCAAAGGTGTATGCTCTCCATATTTTCATATATGGTTGAGAAATTCCTTGAAGTATTCATGGATGATTTCTCTATCTTTGGGGATTCCTTTGATTCCATCCTTGACCATCTGGCCCTGATTCTAAAACGATGTCAAGAAACTAACCTAGTTTTAAATTGGGAGAAATGTCATTTCATGGTGACTGAAGGCATTGTTCTTGGACACCGAATTTTCAACAAGGGGATAGAGGTCGATTAGGACAAGGTGGAAGTAATTGAGCGATTACCACCACCTATTAATGTCAAGGCAATCAAAAGCTTCTTAGGATATACAGGATTCTACAAGAGGTTTATCAAAGAATTCTCCAAAATTTCAAAACCCCTATGCAATCTCTTAGCCACTGACACTCTTTTTATTTTTAATAAAGAGTGTAGGGATGCCTTTAAAACTTTGAAAGCAAAGTTTATCTCTACACCTGTCTTATCTGCACCTGACTAGAATCTTCTGTTTGAATTGATGTGTGATGCCAGTGATAATGTAATTGGTGCCGTCCTGGGGCAGAGACATGATAACCTCTTACACGTCATTTATTATGCCAGTTGTGTTTTAAATAACACACAGAGAAATTACACCACCATAGAAAAGGAGCTACTTGCAGTGGTTTAAGCCATTGACAAGTTCAGATCCTACTTAATAGGATCTAAGGTCATCATCTATACAGACCATGCTGCTCTCAAGTATCTTCTATCCAAGCAGGACTCTAAACCCAGATTGATAAGATGGGTCTTGCTCTTATAAGAATTTGACATAGAAATAAGAGACAGAAAAGGGTCCGAGAATTAGGTAGCTAACCACTTGTCCAGGATTGAACCTGCAGCAGGGACGTCTCCTCTCATTACAGAGATAGCTGAGACATTCCTTGAAGAACAACTCTTTTTAATAAGCAAAGCACCTTGGTTTGCTAACATTGCAATTGCACGACAATTAAGTTCGTCCCGGAGGGATACAATTGACAGCAAGTTAAAAATCTCGTCCATGATGCTAAGTATTACTTATGGGATGAACCATACCTTTTTAAAAGGTGCTCAGACGGCATAATCCGTCGTTGCATCTCTGAAGAAGAGACGTGGCAAATCCTATGGCATTGCCATAGCTCAGACTATGGAGGCCACTTTGGAGATGAGTGTATAGCCACCAAGGTCCTTCAGAGCGGCTTTTATTGGCCAATGCTCTTCAAGGACTCTAGAGAGTTTGTCCGCATCTGTGACAGTTGTCAACGGGCCGGCAATCTCCCTCATAATAATGAGATGCCTCAATAAGGAATTTTAGAAATTGAGCTATTCGATGTATGGGGAATAGATTTTATGTGCCCTTTTCATCCTCATATTCGAACATGTACATCCTTATGGTAGTAGACCATGTCTCTAAATGGATTGAGGCAATTGCTTCACCCACCAATGACACTAAAGTGGTGATGAAATTCCTCCAAAAATATATTGTCAGCAGATTTGGTGTCCCAAGGACACTGATTAGTGATGGAGGCACTCCTTTCTATAACAGACAACTTGACTCAATTCTGCACCATTATGGTGTTCACCACAGGGTGGCAACTCCATACCATCTGCAGACAAATGGGTGAGATGAGGTCTCCAATAGAGAACTTAAAAGAATCCTGGAAAGACAGTGAGCACCTCCAAGAAGGATTGGGCATGGAAATTAGATGATGCCCTGTGGGCATATAGAACAGCTTTTAAGACCCCTATTTGGATGTCCCTCTACCAACTGGTCTATGGGAAGGTATGTCAATTACCAGTATAATTGGAACACAGAGCCTACTGGCAACCAGATTCCTCAATTTTGATTCCAAGGCTGCAGGAGACAAAAGACTGCTCCAATTAAATGAGCTGGATGAATTCCAGCAAGCTGCATTTGACAATGCAAAAATTTACAAAGAAATAGCTAAGAGATGGCATGATCAAAAGATCTCCTCTAGAGTCTTTGAGCTGGGACAGAAGGTCTTACTCTTCAATTCTAGACTCAAGCTTTTCCTTGGGAAGCTCAAGTCCAGGTGGACAGGACCTTTTCTGGTTACTAATGTCTCACCCTACGGTTATATAGAGCTCTAAGACAGACACTCTACAAAAAGATTCACAGTAAATGGATAGAGGGTCAAGCATTATCTAGGGGATACTTTGGAGCACGAGAACTCCACTCTGCTGCTAACATAGCAGCAGGAACGTCAAGCTAATGACGGAAAGAAGCGCTTGTTGGGAGGCAAACCAACCATATGTAGCATATTACTATTTTTAGTTCTTTTACTTAATCTTAGTTTTATTCAATTCCAGTTCATTCTTTATTAACTTTCATCATCTTCCCTTATTGTTTAATACTTGTGATCATGTGCATCACTTAGATTAAAAACAAGAACAATCAGAATTGAATTCAGAACACTATGAAGAGGATAGAAAGGCTGGAGTTGAACGCCACAAGGGGGTTCCCTGGGCGTTCAATGCCTATTGAGGAAAGAAGAGCTGGTGTTGAATGCCACCAGGGGGTTTCTTGGGCGTTCAACACCCCAAATGGAGCAAAAAGCTGGCGTTGAACGCCACCAGGGAGGTTTCCTAGGCATTCAACGTCCATTGAGGGATGAAAAGCTAGCATTGAACGCCACCTGGGGTTCCCTGGGCATTTAACGCCCATAAAGAAGGCTAGCCATTCATTCGAATTCCAAGGAAGGAGGGGGTTGACTTGGTCAAACCGTATCTTTTTCAAAACCATGTCTTTTCATCAATCTTCTCTTCAAATCATTATCTTTTTAAATTTATTTGAAATTAAACCATATATTTTTCACAACTCAACTTTCAATCTCATCTTTTCAAATCAAAATTCAATTATTTTTCAAATCCTTTTAATCTACATCCTATCTTTCACATCTTTTAATTATGTCTACTATCTCTCTCCACAATCTTTTTTAAATCTTTTTCAAATCTTTTTTTATCTTTCTTCATTCAATTTAATTTCTAATCATATCTTCCAAATTCAATTTAATTATCTTTTTCCTTTTATAAAGGACCTACCCTCCCTCCCTCTTCCTCATCATTCGAATTCCCCATTCTCCCTCATGCCTCTCTTCCTCTCTCCCACGTCTCCTCTCTCTCTATTTTGGTGTGGCAAGAGCGTTGCTCTTTTAGTTATTTACCTTCTATGGCTCCAAGAAGTGGAAGATCCACATCAAGAAAAAAGAAAGAGAGCAATCCACCCACAACTACATATAAGGTGAGGGATAAGGTGAGCAATCCATACTTGGCGCACCTTGGTTCGAGGAATATTGCTGTACTTTGATCTGGATAAGGTGAGGGGGACTCTCAAATTGCCTCCGCAAAAAGATGACCCCAACTCCTTTAATAGAAGGGTTGTAGCTAATCCGAAGCTAGATCAAGTCCTTGAAGACATATGTTTGCCCGGATCTAAGTGGATCAACGATAAGAAAGGCAAACTAAGCCAATTGAGAAGAATGGATCTCAAACTAGTTGCTAGAGGTTGGCTGGACTTCGTTGGATGCTCCATACTTCTCACTAGCAATGGTTCTGAAGTTACTGTTAGAAGAGTAGTAATGATCCATTGCATCATGTGGGGTAATGAGGTGGAGGTTCACTGATGAGCAGATAATTTATACGCTTTTTGGCATTATTTTTATGTAGTTTTTAGTAGGATCTAGCTACTTTTAGGGATGTTTTTATTAGTTTTTATGCAAAATTCACATTTCTAGACTTTACTATGAGTTTTTGTGTTTTTCTGTGATTTCAGGTATTTTCTGGCTGAAATTGAGGGACCTGAGCAAAAATCTGATAGGAGGCTGAAAAAAGGACTGCTGATGTTGTTGGATTCTGACCTCCCTGTACTCGAAATGTATTTTTTGGAGCTATAGAACTCCAAATGGCGCGCTCGCAACTGTGTTGGAAAGTAGACATCCAGAGCTTTCCAGCAATATATAATAGTTCATACTTTATTCGAGCTTAGACGACACAAACTGGCGTTCAACGCCAGTTCAATGCTGTATTCTAGAGTAAAACGCCAAAAACACGTCACAAACCAGAGTTAAACGCCAAAAACACGTTACAACTCAGCATTTAACCCCAAGAGAAGCCTCTACACGTGTAAAGCTCAAGCTCAGCCCAAGCACACACCAAAGTGGGCCCTGGAAGTGGATTTCTACACTAAGACTTATTTCTATAAATCCTAGTAACTAGTCTAGTATAAATAGGACATTTTACTATTGTATTAGACATCTTTTGACGTTTAGTTCTTAGACTTTGGGGGCTGGCCATTCGGCCATGCCTGGACCATCACTTATGTATTTTCAACGGTGGAGTTTCTACACACCATAGATTAAGGTGTGTTGCTCTGCTGTACCTCGAGAATTAATGCAATTACTATTGTTCTTCTATTCAATTCAAGCTTATTCTTATTCTAAGATATTCACTGCACTTCAACCTGATGGATGTGATGATCCGTGACACTCATCATCATCCGTCCTTATGAACGCGTGCCTGACAACCACTCCCATTCACCTTAGATCAAGCATGTGTCTCTTAGCCTCCATTCTGAAAGATCAGAGTCTTCGTGGTATAAGCTAGAATTATTGGCGGCCATTCTTGAGAATCCGGAAAGTTTAAACCTTGTCTGTGGTATTCCGAGTAGGATTCAGGGATTGAATGACTTGACGAGCTTCAAACTCGCGAGTGTTGGGCGTTGTGACAGACGCAAAAGGATCAATGGATCCTATTCCGACATGATCGAGAACCGACAGATGATTAGCCGTGTTGTGACAGAGCATTTAGACCATTTTCACTGAGAGGATGGGAAGTATCCATTTACAATGATGACGTCCTACATACAGCTTGCCATGGAAAGGAGTAAGAATGATTGGATGAAACCAGTAGGAAAGCAGATATTCAAAAGGGATAAAGCATCTCTATACACTTATCTGAAATTCCCACCAATGATTTACATAAGTATTTCTATCTTTATTTTACATTTTATTTATATTGTAAATGATCAAACTCCATAACCATTTAGTATCTGCCTAACTGATATTTACAAGATAACCATAGCTTGCTTCATACCAACAATCTCTGTGGGATCGACCCTTACGTAAGGTATTACTTGGACGACCCAGTGCACTTGCTGGTTAGTTGTGCGAAGTTGTGACAAAGTGTGATTCACGTTTGAGAGCTCCAAGTATATTGGCACCATTGTTGATGATCACAATTTTGTGCACCAAGTTTTTGGCGCCGTTGCCGGGGATTGTTCGAGTTTGGGCAACTGACGGTTCGTCTTGTTGCTCAGATTAGGTAATTTTCTTTTCAAAAAGTTTTCAAAAATCTTTCAAAAAAATTTTTTCCCCTATTTTTCGTTTTTCTAAAGATTATTTTCGAAAAATCCAAAAAAGTTTAAAAAAAATCATAAAATCAAAAATATTTTGTGTTTCTTGTTTGAGTCTAGTGTCAATTTTTAAGTTTGGTGTCAATTGCATGTTTTTTAAAATTTATGCATTTTTTTCGAAAAATTCATGCATTGCATTCTTCATGATCTTCAAGTTGTTCTTGGTAAGTCTTCTTGTTTGATCTTCATATTTTCTTGTTTTGTGTCTGTTGTTGTTTTCATATGCATTTTTGCATTCATAGTGTCTAAGCATGAAAAATTTCTAAGTTTGGTGTCTTGCATGTTTTTCTTTTCTTGAAAATTTTCAAAAATAAGTCTTGATGTTCATCTTGATCTTCATAATATTCTTGGTGTTCATCTTGACATTCATAGTGTTTTTGCATGCATCATGTGTTTTGATTCATAATTTTCATGTTGTGAGACATTTTTGTATTTTTCTCTCTCATCATTAAAAATTCAAAAATCAAATAAATATACATTTTCCTTATTTCTCTCATAAATTTCGAAATCTTTGGGTTGACTTAGTAAAAAATTTCTAAAATTAGTTGTTTTATGTTAGTCAAGTCAAGATTTCAATTTTAAAAATCTTATCTTTTCAAAACTTTTCAAAAATCAAATCTTTTTCATTTTTTTATATTTTCGAAAAAAAAATTTTAATTGATTTTTAAAATCTTTTTCTTATCTTTATTTCAAATTTTCAAAAACTTTACTAACAGTTAATGTGATTGATTCAAAAATTTGAAGTTTGTTACTTTCTTGTTAAGAAAGGTTCAATCTTTGAATTCTAGAATCATATCTTTTAGTTTCTTGTTAGTCAAGTAATCAATTTTAATTTTAAAAATCAAATCTTTTTCAAAATATCTTTTCAATCATATCTTTTTAAACATATCTTTTTCAAATCATATCTTTTTCAAAATTGATTTCAAAAATCTTTTCTAACTTTCTATCTTTTCAAAATTGAATTTCAAATCTTTTTCAACTAACTAATTGACTTTTTGTTTGTTTTACTATTTCTTATCTTTTTCAAAACCACCTAACTACTTTTCTCTCTCTAATTTTCGAAAATTCCTTCCTCTTTTTCAAAATTCTTTTTAATTAACTAATTGTTTCAAATTTTAATTTTAATTTTATTTCTTCTCTTAATTTTCGAAAATCACTAACTATTTTTCAAAAACAATTTTCGAAATTCTCTCCCTCTCATCTCTTTCTATTTATTTAGTTAATTACTAAGACTTCTCTTCATCTTAAAATTCGAACCCTCCCTTCCCTTCTGTGTTCGAATTTTCCCTTCTTCTTCTATTCTTTTCTTCTTCTACTTACATAAAGGAATCTCTCTACTGTGGTAAAGAGGATCCCTATTATTATTTTCTGTTTCCTTCTTTTTCATATGAGCAGGAGCAAGGACAAGAACATTCTTGTTGAAGTAGACCCTGAACCTGAAAGGACTCTGAAGAAGAAACTAAGAGAAGCTAAAATACAACAATCCAGAGACAACCTTACCGAAATTTTTGAAAAAGAAGAGGAGATGGCAGCCAAAAATAATGACAACAACAATAATACAAGGAGGATGATTGGTGATTATACTACACCTACTTCCAACTTTTATGGAAGAAGCATCTCAATCCCTGCCATTGGAGCAAACAATTTTGAGCTGAAGCTTCAACTAGTTGCTCTAATGCAACAGAACTGCAAGTTTTATGGACTTCCATCAGAAGATCCCTATCAGTTTTTAACTGAATTCTTACAGATCTGTGATACTGTTAAGACTAATGGAGTAGATCCTGAAGTCTACAAGCTCATGCTTTTCCCTTTTGTTGTAAGAGACAGAACTAGAACATGGTTGGACTCACAACCTAAAGATAGCCTGGACTCTTGGGATAAGCTGGTCACGGCCTTCTTGGCCAAGTTCTTTCCTCCTCAAAAGTTGAGCAAGCTTAGAGTGGATGTTCAGACCTTCAAGCAAAAAGATGGTGAATCCCTCTATGAAGCTTGGGAAAGATACAAGCTGTTGACCAAAAAGTGTCCTTCTGACATGCTTTCAGAGTGGACCATTTTAGATATATTCTATGATGGTCTATCTGAGTTCTCTAAGATGTCACTAGACCATTCTACAGGTGGATCCATTCACCTAAAGAAAATGCCTGTAGAAGCTCAAGAACTCATTGACATGGTTGCAAATAACCAATTCATGTACACCTCTGAGAGGAATCCTGTGAGTAATGGGACACCTCAGAAAAGGGGAGTTCTTAAAATTGATACTCTGAATACCATATTGGCTCAGAACAAAATGTTGACTTAACAAGTCAACATGATTTCTCAAAGTCTGAATGGATGGCAAAATACATCCAACAGTACTAAAGAGGCATCTTCTAAAGAAGAAGCTTATGATCTTGAGAACCCTGCAATGGTAGAGGTAAATTACATGGGTGAACCCTATGGAAACACCTATAATTCCTCATGGAGAAATTATCCAAATTTCTCATTGAAGGATCAACAAAAGCCTCAATAAGGCTTTAATAATGGTGGAAGAAACAGGTTTAGCAATGGCAAGCCTTTTCCATCATCTTCTCAGCAACAGATAGTTAGCAATAGCAAGCCTTTTCCATCATCTTCTCAGCAACAGATAGAGAATTTTGAGCAGAGCCCCTCTAACTTAGCAAACATAGTCTCTGATCTATCTAAGGCCACTTTAAGTTTCATGAGTGAAACAAGGTCCTCCATTAGAAATTTGGAGGCACAAGTAGGTCAGCTGAGTAAGAAAATCACTAAAACTCCTCCTAGTACTCTTCCAAGCAATACAGAAGAGAATCCAAAAAGAGAATGCAAGGCCATTGATATAATCAATATGGCCGAATGCATAAAGGAGGAGAAGGATGTGAATCCCAGTGAGGAAGACCTCCTGGGACGTCCTCTGAACAAAAAAGAGTTCCAAACTGAGGAACCTAAGGAATCTGAGGCTCACCTAGAGACCATAGAGATTCCATTGGACCTTCTTTTACCATTCATGAGCTTTGAGAACTATTCTTCCTCTAAAGAGGATGAAAATGTAACTGAAGAGCAAGTTGCTCAATATCTAGGAGCCATCATGATGCTGAATGCCAAGTTGTTTCGTAATGAGACTTGGGAAGGTGAATCTCCCTTGCTCATTAGTGAACTAGATACATGGGTTCAGCAAACTCTACCTCAAAAGAAATAAGATCCTGGTGAATTCTTAATATCCTGTACCATAGGCACCATAACCTTTGAGAAGGCTCTATGTGACCTGGGGTCAGGTATAAATCTTATGCCACTCTCTGTAATGGAGAAAATGGGGATCTTTGAGGTACAAACTGCAAGAATCTCATTAGAGATGGCAGACAAGTCAATAAAACAAGCTTATGGATTGATAGAGGACGTGTTAGTGAAGGTTAAAGGCCTTTACATCCCTGCTGATTTCATAATCTTAGACACTGGGAAGGATCAGGATGAATGCATCATCCTTGGAAGACCCTTCTTAGCCACAGCAGGAGCTGTGATTGATATTGACAGAGGTGAACTAGTCCTTCAATTGAATGAGGACTACCTTGTGTTTAAAGCTCAAGGTTATCCTTCTGTAAACATGGAAAAGAGGCACGATAAGCTTCTCTCAATACAGAGTCAAACAAAGCCCCCACAGTCAAACTCTAAGTTTGGTGTTGGGAGGCCACAACCAAACTCTAAGTTTGGTGTTGAACCCCTACATTCAAACTCTAAGTTTGGTGTTGGGAGGTCCAAACAATGCTCTGATGATCTGTGAAGCTTCATGAGAGCTCATTGTCAAGTTCTTGACATTAAAGAAGCACTTATTGGGAGGTAACCCAATTTTTATTTATCTATATTTCTATTGTTCTTTTATGTTTTATTAGGTTTATGATCATGTGGAGTCACAAAACAATTGCAAAAATTAAAAACAGAATCAAAAACAGCAGAAGAAACAGCACACCCTGGAGGAAGAGCTTACTGGCATTTAAATGCCAGTAAGGAGCATCTGGCTGGCCTTCTATGCCAGAACAGAGCATGAAGCTGGCGTTGAATGCCAGAAACAAGTAGCAGTCTGGCGTTTAAACGCCAGGATTACACCTTGAGGAGAGCTGGCGTTAAACGCTAGAAACAAGCATGGAAGTGGCGTTCAACGCCAGAAACATGCTACAGATTGGCATTGAATGCCCAAAACAAGCATGGAAGTGGCGTTTAACGCCAGAAACATGCTGCAGTCTGGCGTTAAACTTCAGGATTGCATATAGAGGGCGTTTTACACGCCTAAAGGGTGCAGGGATGAAAAAATCCTTGACACCTCAAGATCTGTGGACCCCACAGGATCCCCATCTACCTCAACTCACCTTCTCTCTTCTTCACACAATCTAATAACACTCTTCCCCAAACACCCTTCACCAATTACTTCAATCTCACTTCCCCATCACCTCTTCACCACTCACATCCATATACTCTTCCCCATAAACCACACCTACCTTCAAATTCAACATCTCTTTACCACCCAAACCCACCCTAAATGACCGAACCCAAACCCCTCTCCCTCTACTATATAAACCCCTCCACACTTCTTCATTTTCACACACCACAACCCTCTCTTCTCCCACTTGGCCGAATACACATCTCTCTTCCTCTCCTCCATATCTTTTTCTTCTTCATCTATTCTTTCTTCTTTTGCTCGAGGGCGAGTAACATTCTATGTTTGGTGTGGTAAAAGCATAGCTTTTTTATTTTTTCATAACCATTGATGGCACCTAAGGCCAGAGAAACCTCTAGAAAGAGGAAAGGAAAGACAAAAGTTTTTACCTCCGAGTCATGGGAGATGGAGATATTCATCTCAAAAGCCCATCAAGACCACTTCTATGAAGTTGTGGCCAAGAAGAAGGTGATCCCTAAGGTCCCTTTCATGCTCAAGAAAAATGAGTATCCAGAGATCCGATATGAGATCCAAAGAAGAGGTTGGGAAGTTCTTACTAACTCCATTCAACAAGTCAAAATCTTAATGGTCCAAGAGTTCTATGCCAATGTATGGATCACTAGGAACCATGATCAAAGTATGAACCCGAATGCAAAGAATTATCTTACAATGGTTCGGGGGAAATGCTTAGATTTCAGTCCGAAAAATGTAAGGTTGGCATTCAACTTGCCTATGATGCAAGAAGACGCATGCCCCTACACTAGAAGGGTCAACTTTGATCAAAGGTTGGACCAAGTTCTCATGGACATATGTGTCGAAGGAGCTCAATGGAAAAGATACTCAAAAGGCAAGCCGGTTTAATTGAGAAGACTGGACCTTAAGCCTGTGGCTAGAGGATATTGGAGTTCATCCAACGCTCCATCATCCCCACTAGCAACCGATCCGAAGTAACTGTGGATCGGGCCATCATGATCCATAGCATCATGATTGGAGAGGAAGTAGAAGTTCATGAAGTCATCTCTCTAGAACTCTACAAAGTAGCTGAAAAGCCCTCCACCTTGGCAAGGCTAGCTTTTTCTCATCTCATTTGCCATCTATGCTACTTAGCTAGAGTTGTCATAGAAGGAGACATGCTCATTGAAGAGGATAAGCCCATCACTAAGAAGAGGATGGAGCAAACAAGAGAGCCTATTCATGGATCTCAAGAGACGCATGAGGAAGCTCATCATCAAGAAATCCCTGAGATGCCTCAAGGGATGTATTTTCCTCCAAACAACTATTGGGAACAACTCAACACTTCTCTAGAAGGATTGAGTCATGACATGAACAAATTAAGGGTGGAACACAAAGAACACTCCATCATTCTCAATGAGATTAGAGAAGATCAAAGAGCTATGAAGGAGGAGCAACAAAGGCAAGGAAGAGACATAGAGGAGCTCAAGAACACCATTGGTCCTTCAAGGAGAAGGCGCCACCATCACTAAGGTGGACTCATTCCTTAACTTCCTTGTTCTTATCTCTCTATTTTTTGGTTTTTAAGCTTCATGTTTGCCTATGTTTGTGTCTTTACTACATGATCATTAGTATTTAGTAACTATGTCTTAAGGTTATGAATAATTCCATGAATCTTTCACCTTTCTTAAAAGAAAAATGTTCTTAATACAAAAGAACAAGAAGTACATGAGTTTCGAATTCATCCTTGAATTTATTTAATTATATTGATGTGGTGACAATACTTTTTATTTTCTGAATGAATGCTTGAACAGTGCATATTTTTTATCTTGTTGTTTATGAATGTTAAAATTGTTGGCTCTTGAAAGAATAATGAAAAAGAGAAATGTTATTGATGATCTGAAAAATCATAAAATTGATTCTTGAAGCAAAAAAAGCAGTGAAAAAGAAAAAGCTTGCGAAAAAAAATTGGCAAAAAAAAATATATAAAAGAAAAAGAAAAAGCAAGCAGAAAAAGCCAATAGTCCTTAAAATCAAAAGGCAACGGTAAAAAGGATCCAAGGGTTTGAGCATTAGTGCACAAAATTGTGATCATCAATGGCGCCATCAACATGGTATGCACAATTGCAATCTCAACTCTTTACCACAACTTCACACAACTAACCAGCAAGTGCACTGGGTCGTCCAAGTAATAAACCTTACGCGAGTAAGGGTCGATCCCACGGAGATTGTTGGTATGAAGCAAGCTATGGTCATCTTGTAAATCTCAGTCAGGCAGATTCAAATGGTTATGGATTATTTATGAATAAAACATAAAATAAAGATAGAGATACTTATGCAATTCATTGGTGAGAATTTCAGATAAGCGTATGAAGATGCTTTGTCCCTTCCGTCTCTCTGCTTTCCTACTGTCTTCATCCAATCCTTCTTACTCCTTTCCATGGCAAGCTGTTTGTTGGGCATCACTGTTGTCAATGGCTACAGTCCCGTCCTCTTAGTGAAAATGTTCAACGCGCTCTGTCATAGCACGGCTATTTAGCTGTCGGTTCTTGATCATGTCGGAATAGAATCCAGTGATTCTTTTGCGTCTGTCACTAATGCCCCACAATCGCGAGTTTGAAGCTCGTCACAGTCATTCAATCCTTGAATCCTACTCAGAATACCACAGACAAGGTTTAGACCTTCCGGATTCTCTTGAATGCCGCCATCAATTCTATCTTATACCACGAAGATTCTGATTAAGGAATCCAAGAGATATCCACTCAATCTAAGGTAGAACGGAGGTGGTTGTCAGGCACACGTTCATAGGTGAGAATGATGATGAGTGTCACGGATCATCACATTCATCAAGTTGAGGAACAAGTGATATCTTAGAACAAGAATAAGCCGAATTGAATAGAAGAACAATAGTAATTGCATTGATACTCGAGGTACGGCAGAGCTCCACACCTTAATCTATGGTGTGTAGAAACTCCACCGTTGAAAATACATAAGAACAAGGTCTAGGCATGGCCGAATGGCCAGCCTCCATAATCTAAGAACTAGACGTCCAAAGATCATCTAAAGATCTAAAGTGATCAAAAGATGAAAATACAATAGTAAAAGGTCCTATTTGTAGAGAACTAGTAGCCTAGGGTTTACAAAGATGAGTAAATAACGTAAAAATCCACTTCCGGGCCCACTTGGTGTGTGCTTGGGCTGAGCATTGAAGCTTTCAAGTGTAGAGACTCTTCTTGGAGTTAAACGCTAGCTTTTGTGCCAGTTTGGGCATTTAACTCCCATTCTTGTGCCAGTTTCGGCGTTTTACGCCAGAATTCTTGAGCTGACTTGGAATGCCTATTTGGGCAATCAAATATCGGGCAAAGTATGGACTATTATCCGCTCATCACAACACCAAACTTAAATTGTTGCTTGTCCCCAAGCAACTGAAAATCAAATAAGATAAAAAGAAGAGAATATGCAATGAATTCCAAAAACATCTATGAAGATTAGTATTAATTAGATGAGCGGGGCTTTTAGCTTTTTGCCTCTGAATAGTTTTGGCATCTCACTTTATCCTTTGAGATTCAGAATGATGGGCTTCTATAGGAACTCAGAATCCAGATAGTGTTCTTGATTCTCCTAGTTAAGTATGATGATTCTTGAACATAGCTACTTTATGAGTCTTGGCCGTGGCCCAAAGCACTTTGTCTTCCGGTATTACCACCAGATACATACATGCCACAGACACATAACTGGGTGAACCTTTTTAGATTGTGACTCAGCTTTGCTAGAGTCCCCAATTAGAGGTGTCCAGGGTTCTTAAGCACACTCTTTTTTCCTTGGATCATGACTTTATTATTATATTTTTTTGAATTCACTGCTTTTTCTTGCTTCAAGAATCATTTTTATGATTTTTCAGATCCTCAGTAACATGTCTCCTTTTTCATCATTCTTTCAAGAGCCCACATTCATGAACAACAAATTCAAAAGACATATGCACTGTTCAAGCATACATTCAGAAGTCAAAATTATTGCCACCACATCAAAATAGTTAATCTGTTATAAAATTCAAAATTCATGCAATTATTCTCTTTTTCAATTAAGAACATTTTTCATTTAAGAAAGTTGATGGATTCATAGGACATTCATAACTTTAAGGCATAGACACTAAGACACTAATGATCATGTAATAAGACACAAACATAAATAAACATAAGCATAAAAATTCGAAAAATAGAAAAATAAAGAACAAGGAGATTAAAGAACGGGTCCACCTTAGTGATGGCGGCTTGTTCTTCCTCTCGAAGATCTTATGGAGTGCTTGAGCTCCTCAATGTCTCTTCCTTGCCTTTGTTGCTCCTCTCTCAT
>NC_029777.3:80774509-80776666 GCF_000817695.3 Arachis duranensis
TTAGTTGTCCCATGTTGGAACTCAATTCTCCTAGGGAGGTGTTGATTTGCTCCCAATAGTTTTGTGGAGGAAAGTGCATCCCTTGAGGCATCTCAGGGATTTCATGATGAGTTGGATCTCTTGTTTGCTCCATCCTTTTCTTAGTGATGGGCTTGTCCTTATTAATGAGGATGTCTCCCTCTATGTCAATTCTGACTGAATAACAGAGGTGACAAATGAGATGAGGGAAAGCTAACCTTGCCAAGGTAGAGGACTTGTCTGCCACCTTATAAAGTTCTTGGGATATAACCTCATGAACTTCTACTTCCTCTCCAATCATAATGCTATGAATCATGATAGCCCGGTCTATAGTAACTTCGGACCGGTTGCTAGTGGGAATGATTAAACATTGGATAAACTCCAACCATCCTCTAGCCACGGGCTTGAGGTCATGCCTTCTCAGTTGAACCAGCTTCCCTCTTGAATCTCTCTTCCATTGAGCGCCCTCTTCACAAATGTCTATGAGGACTTGGTCCAACCTTTGATCAAAGTTGACCTTTCTAGTGTAGGGGTGTTCATCTCCTTGCATCATGGGCAAGTTGAATGCCAACCTTACATTTTCTGGACTAAAATCTAAGCATTTCCCCCGAACCATTGTAAGCCAATTCTTTGGATCCAGGTTCACACTTTGATCATGGTTCTTGGTGATCCATGCATTGGCATAGAACTCTTGAACCATTAAGATCCCGACTTGTTGAATGGGGTTGGTAAGAACTTCCCAACCTCTTCTTCGAATCTCATGTCGGATCTCCAGATATTCACTCTTTTTGAGTTTGAAAGGGACCTCGGGGATCACCTTCTTCATGGCTACAACTTCATAGAAGTGGTCTTGATGCACCCTTGAGATGAATCTCTCCATCTCCCATGACTTGGAGGTAGAAGCTTTTGCCTTCCCTTTCCTCTTTCTATAGGTTTCTCCGGCCTTAGATGCCATAAATGGTTATGAAAAAACAAAAAGCAATGCTTTTACCACACCAAACTTAGAAGGTTTGCTCATCCTCGAGCAAAAGAAGGAAGAAGAGAGTAGAAGAAGAAGAAATAGAGGAGATGGATGTGGCTTTGTGATTTGGCCAAGGGGGAGAAGTAGTGTTTAGGTTGCGTGAAAATGAAAGAGTGAAGATGGGTTTATATAGGAGTGGAGAGGGGGTGTATGGTTCGATCATTATGGGTGGGTTTGGGAGGGAAAGGGTTTGAATTTGAATGGTGAGGTAGGTGGGGTTTTATGAAGGATGGATGTGAGTGGTGAAGAGAATAGTGGGATTTGATAGGTGAGGGGTTTTTGGGGAAGAGGTGTTGAGGTGATTGGTGAAATGGTGAAGAAGAGAGAGAGTGGTGGGGTAGGTGGGGATCCTGTGAGGTCCACAGATCCTGAGGTGTCAAGGAAAATTCATCCCTGCACCAAGTGGCAAGCAAAAATGCTCCTTTTGCCAATTCTAGCGTTAAACGCCGGGCTGGTGCCCATTTCTGGCGTTTAACGCCGGCTTCTTGCCCCTTCCTGGCATTTAACGCCAGTCTGGTGCCCCTTTCTAGCGTTAAACGCCCAGAGTGGTGCCAGACTGGGCGTTAAACACCCATTTGCTGCCCTTACTGGCGTTTAAACGCCAGCAAGTTTTCCTCCAGGGTGTGCTGTTTTTCTTTCTATTTTTCATGCTTTTTTTTGCTTTTTCAATTGATTTTGTGACTTCCCATGATCATCAACCTATAGAAAACATAAAATAACAAAGAAAAATAGATAAATATAACATTAGGTTGCCTCCCAACAAGCGCTTCTTTAATGTCAGTAGCTTAACAGTGGGCTCTCATGGAGCCTCACAGATACTCAGAGCAATGTTGGAACCTTCCAACACCAAACTTAGAGTATGAATGTGGGGGTTCAACACCAAACTTAGAATTTGGTTGTGGCCTCCCAACACCAAACTTAGAGTTTGACTGTGGGGGCTCTGTTTGACTCTGTTTTGAGAGGAGCTCTTCATGCTTCCTCTCCATGGTTACAGAGGGATATCCTTGAGCCTTAAACACAAGGGATTCTTCATTCACTTGAATGATCAATTCTCCTCTGTCAACATCAATCACACCCTTTGCTGTGGCTAGGAAGGGTCTGCCAAGGATGATGGATTC
>NC_029777.3:80776749-80776996 GCF_000817695.3 Arachis duranensis
GTCTTCAATCTTTACCAGAACATCCTCTACAAGTCCATAAGCTTGTTTTCTTGAATTGTCTGCCATCTCTAGTAAGATTCTTGCAGCTTGTACCTCAAAGATCCCTAGCTTCTCCATTACAGAGAGAGGCATGAGGTTTATGCTTGACCCTAGGTCACACAGAGCCTTCTTAAAGGTCATGGTGCCTACTATACAAGGCATCAAGAACTTCCCAGGATCTTGTCTCTTTTGAGGTAATTTCTGCCTA
>NC_029777.3:80777186-80777507 GCF_000817695.3 Arachis duranensis
ACTCATGAATGGCAGAAGTAAATCCAATGGAATCTCTATGGTCTCAGTGTGAGCCTCAGATTCCCATGGTTCCTCATTAGGCAACTCATTGGGGGCCATTGGACGTCCATTGAGGCATTCTTCAGTGGCGCTCACTGCCTCTTTCTCCTCTCTAAGTTCGGCCATGTTGATGGCCTTGCAATCTCCTTTTGGATTCTCTTCTGTATTGCTTGGAAGAGTACTAGGAGGGAGTTCAGTAACTTTCTTACTCAGCTGACCCACTTGTGCCTCCAAGTTTCTAATGGAGGACCTTGTTTCAGTCATGAAACTTTGAGTGGTTTG
>NC_029777.3:80777714-80779622 GCF_000817695.3 Arachis duranensis
GATGATTTCTCCATGAAGGATTATAGGTGTTTCCATAGGGTTCTCCCATGTAATTCACCTCTTCCATTGAAGGGTTTTCAGGATCATAAGCTTCTTCTTCAAATGAAGCATCCTTAGCACTGCCTGGTGCAGCTTGCATTCCAGACAGACTCTGAGAAATTATATTGACTTGCTGAGTCAATATTTTGTTCTGAGCCAGTATGGCATTCAGAGTATCAATTTCAAGAACTCCTTTCTTCTGATTCATCCCATTGTTCACAGGATTCCTTTCAGAAGTGTACATGAATTGGTTATTTGCAACCATTTCAATGAGTTCTTGAGCTTCTGCAGGCGTCTTCTTCAAATAAAGAGATCCTCCAGCAGAGCTATCCAATGACATCTTGGACAGTTCAGACAGACCATCATAGAAGATATCTATGATGCTCCATTCAGAAAGCATGTCAGAAGGACACTTTCTGATCAGTTGTTTGTATCTTTCCCAAGCTTCATAGAGGGATTCACCTTCCTTCTGTCTGAAGGTTTGGACTTCCACTCTAAGCTTACTCAATTTTTGAGGTGGAAAGAACTTTGCCAAGAAGGCATTGACTAGCTTTTCCCAAGAGTTCAGGCTTTCTTGAGGTTGTGAGTCTAACCATATCCTAGCTCTGTCTCTTACAGCAAAAGGGAATAGCATAAGTCTGTAGACCTCAGGGTCAACCCCATTGGTCTTGATAGTGTCACAGATTTGCAAGAACCATTGGTCTTGACAGTGTCACAGATTTGCAAGAATTCAGCTAAAAATTGATGAGGATCTTCCAATGGAAGTCTATGGAACTTGCAATTCTGTTGCATTAAAGAAACTACTTGAGGCTTAAGCTCAAAGTTGTTTGCTCCAATGGCAGGGATGCAGATGCTTCTCCCATAGAAGTCGGGAGTAGGTGCAGTAAAGTCACCCAGCACCTTCCTTGCATTGTTGGCATTGTTGTTATTTTCGGCTGCCATGTCTTCTTCTTGTTTGAAGATTTCTGTTAGGTCCTCTACAAAGCGTAGTGCTTTAGCTTCTCTTAGCTTTCGCTTCAAGGTCCTTTCACGTTCAGGGTCAGCCTCAACAAGAATGCTTTTGTCTTTGCTCCTGCTCATATGAAAGAGAAGAAAACAAGAAAATATGGAATCCTCTATGTCACAGTATAGAGATTCCTTGAGGTGTCAGAGGAAAAGAAAAATAGAAGAAAGAGGTAGAAGAATTCGAACTTAGAAAGATAGAGTTCGAATTGTGCATTGAGGAGGAGTGTTAGTCCATAGATAGAAGGATGTGAGAAGAGGGGAAGAAAGTTTCGAAAATAAATTAAAAAGATTTTAAAAACATTTTGAAAAATTGAAGAATGATTTTCAAAAAATATGATTGGGAAAGAAATAAAGTGATTTTTGAAAAAGATTTTGAAATTAGAAATAAAAAAGATATGATTGAAAACTATTTTGAAAAAAGATGTGATTAAAAAGATATGATTGAAAAATTATAGTTTTAAAAAGATATGATTGAAAAACAATTTAAAAAGATTTTATTCTTAAAATTAATGACTTGGCTAACAAGAAAAGATATGATTCAAACATTAAACCTTTCTCAACAGAAAAGGCAACATACTTGAAATGTTGAATCAAATCATTAATTGTTAGCAAGTATTTTTGAAAATGGAAAGAAATTGATTTTGAAAATATATGATTGAAAAGATATGATTTGAAAAAGAATTGATTTTGAAAAATTATGAAAACTTGAAAAAAATCTGAATTAAAAACAAAATCTTCCCTCTAGTGCCATGCTGGCGTTAAACGCTCAGAATGGTATCCATACTGGCGTTTAACACCCAAAATGCTACCCTGGCTGGCATTTAAACGCCAGTTTTCCTTCCTCACTAGGCATTTTGAATGCCT
>NC_029777.3:80779860-80780476 GCF_000817695.3 Arachis duranensis
AGTTTGTATACTACTGACACTAACAAATTGAGAATGCATATGAGAAACAACAAAACACACAAAACAAGAGAATTTAAAGATCAGAGCAAGGAAATCCTTAAGAACAACTTGAAGATCAATGAAGACACATGAATGAATTAAAAAAATGCAAGAAGAACAGAAACATGCAATTGACACCAAACTTAAAATGAGACACTAGACTCAAACAAGAAATATTTTTGGTTTTTATGAATTTTGTAAATTTTTTTTTTGGATTTTTCAAAAATTATATGGAAAAGAAAATAAAGAGATTCAAAATTTTTAATAAGAATTCCAAGAATCATGCAATGTTAGTCTAAAGCTTCAGTCTAAAGAAATTAGACATGGCTAGCCAAGCTTCAGCAGAACATTGCATTCAAGAGCTAAATTGATGAAAATCAATCAACTTTGGTGATGATAAGAACATCACCTTGAAACACTAGAATTCATTCTTAAAAATTCTGAAAAATACCTAATCTAAGCAACAAGATGAACCGTCAGTTGTCCAAACTCAAACAATCCCCGGCAACGGCGCCGAAAACTTGGTGCACGAAATTGTGATCATCAATGGCGCCATCAACATGGTACGCATAATTGC
>NC_029777.3:80780597-80784221 GCF_000817695.3 Arachis duranensis
CCTCTCAGTGAAAATGTTCAACGCGCTCTGTCACAGCACGGCTATTCAGCTGTCGGTTCTCGATCATGTCGGAATAGAATCGAGTGATTCTTTTGCGTCTGTCACTAACATCCCACAATCACGAGTTTGAAGCTCGTCACAGTCATTCAATCCTTGAATCCTACTCAGAATACCACAGACAAGGTTTAGACCTTCCGGATTCTCTTGAATGGTGCCATCAATTCTAGCTTATACCTCAAAGATTCTGATTAAGGAATCCAAGAGATATCCACTCAATCTAAGGTAGAACGGAGGTGGTTGTCAGGCACATGTTCATGGGTGAGAATGATGATGAGTGTCACGGATCATCACATTCATCAAGTTGAGAAACAAGCGATATCTTAGAACAAGAATAAGCCGAATTGAATAGAAGAACAATAGTAATTGCATTAATACTCGAGGTACAGCAGAGCTCTACACCTTAATCTATGGTGTGTAGAAACTCCACCGTTGAAAATACATAAGAACAAGGTCTAGGCATGGCTGAATGGCCAGCCTCCATAATCTAAGAACTAGACATCCAAAGATGATCTAAAAATCTAAAGTAATCAAAAGATGAAAATACAATAGTAAAAGGTCCTATTTGTAGAGAACTAGTAGCCTAGGGTTTACAAAGATGAGTAAATGACGTAAAAATCCACTTCCGGGTCCACTTGGTTTGTGCTTGGGCTGAGCATTGAAGATTTCAAGTGTAGAGACTCTTCTTGGAGTTAAACGCTAGCTTTTGTGCCAGTTTGGGCGTTTAACTCCCATTCTTGTGCCAGTTCCGGCGTTTTACGCCAGAATTCTTGAGCTGACTTGGAACGCCTATTTAGGCCATCAAATATCGGGCAAAGTATGGACTATTATACATTGATGGAAAGCCCAGGATGTCTACTTTCCAACGCAATTGAGAGCGCGCAAATTGCATATTTGTAGCTCTAGAAAATCTACTTCGAGTGCAAGGAGGTCAGAATCCAACAGCATCTGCAGTCCTTTTCAGCCTCTGAATCAGATTTTTGCTCAGGTCCCTCAATTTCAGCCAGAAAATACCTGAAATCATAGAAAAACACACAAACTCATAGTAAAGTCCAGAAAAGTGAATTTTAACTAAAAAATAATAAAAATATAATAAAAACTAACTAAAACATACTAAAAACGTACTAAAAAGACTGAAATTGTGTGTTTTTACTATTTGTTTGTGTATTTTTCTGTGATTTCAGGTATTTTCTGGCTGAAATTGAGGAACCTGAGCAAAAATCTGATAGGAGGCTGAAAAAAAGACTGCTGATGCTGTTGGATTCTGATCTCTCTGCACTCGAAATGAGCTTTCTGGAGCTACAGAACTCCAAATGATGCAATCTCAACTGCGTTGGAAAGTCGACATCTAGAGCTTTCCAGCAATATATAATAGTCTATACTTTATTCGAGCTTAGATGATGCAAACCGGCGTTCAACGCCAGTTCCATGCAGCATTCTGGAGTAAAACGCCAAAAACACGTCACAAACTAGAGTTAAACGCCAAAAACACGTTACAACTCAGCGTTTAACCCCAAGAGAAGCCTCTGCACATGTAAAGCTCAAGCTCAGCCCAAGCACACACCAAAGTGGGCCCTGGAAGTGGATTTCTGCACTCTAAGACTTATTTCTATAAACTCTAGTAACTAGTCTAGTATAAATAGGACATTTTACTATTGTATTCGACATCTTTTGACATTTAGTTCTTAGACTTTAGGGGCTGGCCATTCAGCCATGCCTGGACCATCACTTATGTATTTTCAACGGTGGAGTTTCTACACACCATAGATTAAGGTGTGGAGCTCTGCTGTACCTCGAGAATTAATGCAATTACTATTGTTCTTCTATTCAATTCAAGCTTATTCTTATTCTAAGATATTCACTGCACTTCAACCTGATGGATGTGATGATCCGTGACACTCATCATCATCCGTCCTTATGAACGCGTGCCTGACAACCACTCCCATTCACCTTAGATCAAGCATGTGTCTCTTAGCCTCCATTCTGAAAGATCAGAGTCTTCGTGGTATAAGCTAGAATTATTGGCGGCCATTCTTGAGAATCCGGAAAGTTTAAACCTTGTCTGTGGTATTCCGAGTAGGATTCAGGGATTGAATGACTTGACGAGCTTCAAACTCGCGAGTGTTGGGCGTTGTGACAGACGCAAAAGGATCAATGGATCCTATTCCGACATGATCGAGAACCGACAGATGATTAGCCGTGTTGTGACAGAGCATTTAGACCATTTTCACTGAGAGGATGGGAAGTATCCATTTACAATGATGACGTCCTACATACAGCTTGCCATGGAAAGGAGTAAGAATGATTGGATGAAACCAGTAGGAAAGCAGATATTCAAAAGGGATAAAGCATCTCTATACACTTATCTGAAATTCCCACCAATGATTTACATAAGTATTTCTATCTTTATTTTACATTTTATTTATATTGTAAATGATCAAACTCCATAACCATTTAGTATCTGCCTAACTGATATTTACAAGATAACCATAGCTTGCTTCATACCAACAATCTCCGTGGGATCGACCCTTACTCACGTAAGGTATTACTTGGATGACCCAGTGCACTTACTGGTTAGTTGTGCGAAGTTGTAACAAAGTGTGATTCACGTTTGAGAGCTCCAAGTCTATTGGCACCATTGTTGATGATCACAATTCCGTGCACCATTCACCAGATAATCCCTTTTGAATTCTACAAATTTGCAAATAAGACTTCCACTCAGGCCAAGCTGGCTTTCCCAAACCTTATCTCTCGCCTGTGTAGTAAGGCAGGAGTCCTGTTTGATAGAGACACATGCATCCGAGTGGAAGTTTCAATCACCAAAGAAGTGATGGAGAGCTCCAGAGGTTCAACGCCAGAGAGGATTCAACAACCAGAGGATCATCCTAAGAGGAAGACACCGGAGCCGACCAAAGAGCAGAATAATCCTCCAATTAAATATTGGACTCAACTGGTGATGAGCGGATAATTTGTATACTTTTTGGCATTGTTTTTAGTATGTTTTTGATATGATATAGTTAGTTTTTAGTATATTTTTATTAGTTTTTAGTTAAAATTCACTTTTCTGGACTTTACTATGAGTTTGTGTGTTTTTCTGTGATTTCAGGTATTTTCTGGCTGAAATTGAGGGACCTGAGCAAAAATCTGATTCAGAGACCAAAAAGGACTGCAGATGCTGTTGGATTCTGACCTCCCTGCACTCGAAGTGGATTTTCTGGAGCTAAAGAAGCCCAATTGGCGCGCTCTCAACGGCGTTGGAAAGTAGACATCCTGGGCTTTCCAGCAATATATGATAGTCCATACTTTGCCCAAGATTTGATGGCCCAAACTGGCGTTCAAAGTCACCTCAAGAAATCCCAGCGTTAAACGCCGGAACTGGCACAAGAATGGGAGTTAAACACCCAAACTGGCATAAAAGCTGGCGTTTAACGCCAAGAAGAGTCTCTACACGAAAAAGCTTCATTGCTCAGCCCAAGCACACAACAAGTGGGCCCGGAAGAGGATTTTTATATCATTTACTCATTTTTGTACACCTTAGGCTACTAGTTTTCTATAAGTAGGACCTTT
>NC_029777.3:80785504-80785814 GCF_000817695.3 Arachis duranensis
CCTGGAATTCTCATTAAGAATTTTGATACCTTTTTCCACTTAATTTTCGAAAAAGCACAAAAAAATTACAAAATCATAAAAACCAAAAATATTTCTTGTTTGAGTCTAGTGTTTCATTTTAAGTTTGGTGTCAATTGCATGCATTCATTCATGTGTCTTAAGGATCTTCAAGTAATTCTTGATGATTTTCATGCTCTGATCTTTGAATTCAATTGACTTAAGTGTTTTGTGTGTCTCATATGCATTTTCATTAGTGTCAGTAGTATACAAACTGCTAAGTTTGGTGTCTTGCATGCATTGTTGTTTGATT
>NC_029777.3:80786018-80786653 GCF_000817695.3 Arachis duranensis
CGCCCAGTGAAGAAGGACAGACTGGCGTTTAAACGCCAGCCAGGGTACCTGGTTGGGCGTTTAACGCCTAAAAGGGTAGCAATTTGGGCGTTAAACGCCAGAATGTGCACCATTCTGGGCGTTTAACGCCAGGATGGCACAAGGGGGAAGATTTTGTTTTCAAATCAAATTTTTTTTTTAGTTTTCAAAATCTTTTCAAAATCAAATCTTTTTCAAATCAATTTTTCAATCAAATCTTTTTAAAAATCAATTTCTTTCCATTTTCAAAGATACTTACTATCAATTAATGATTTGATTCAACATTTCAAGTATGTTACCTTTTCTGTTGAGAAAGGTTTAATGTTTGAATCATATCTTTTCTTGTTAGTCAAGTTTTTAATTTTCAAAATCAAATCTTTTTAAAAATATTTTTCAAATCATATTTTCTCAATCACATCTTTTTAAAACCAATCATATCTCCTTAACCACATCTTTTTCAAAATAGTTTTCAATCAAATCTTTTTTATTTCTAATTTCAAAATCTTTTTCAAAAAAATCACTTTACTTCTTTCTCAATCATGGTTTTCGAAAATCAATTAGTGTTTTTCAAAATGTTTTCAAAATTTTTCACTTAATTTTCGAAAATTACTTCCCTC
>NC_029777.3:80787944-80788428 GCF_000817695.3 Arachis duranensis
TGAGGAAGAAGCTTATGATCCTGAGAACCCTTCAATGGAAGAGGTGAATTACATGGGAGAACCCTATGGAAACACCTACAATCCTTCATGGAGGAATCATCCAAATCTTTCATGGAAGGATCAACAGAGACCTCAACAAGGTTCCAATAACAATAATGGTGGAAGAAACAGGTTTAGCAATAGCAAGCCCTTCCCATCATCTTCTCAGCAACAGACAGAGAACTCTAAGCAGAATACCTCTGACTTAGCAACCATGGTCTCTGATCTAATCAAGACCACTCAAAGTTTCATGACTGAAACAAGGTCCTCCATTAGAAACTTGGAAGGACAAGTGGGTCAGCTGAGCAAGAAAATTACTGAACTCCCTCCTAGTACTCTCCCAAGTAATACAGAAGAAAATCCAAAGGGAGAGTGCAAGGCCATCAACATGGCCGAATTCTGGGAGGAAGAAGAGGCAGTGAACGCCACTGAGGAAGAACTCAAC
>NC_029777.3:80793920-80811314 GCF_000817695.3 Arachis duranensis
AGCTTGCCATGGAAAGGAGTAAGAAGGATTGGATGAAGACAGTAGGAAAGCAGAGAGACGGAAGGGAAGGCATCTTCATGCACTTATCTGAAGTTCCTACCAATGAATTACATAAGTATCTCTATCTTTACCTTTATGTTTATTTTCGTTCATCATCATACATCCATTTGAGTTTGCCTGACTAAGATTTACAAGATGACCATAGCTTGCTTCAATACTAACAATCTCCGTGGGATCGACCCTTACTCGCGTAAGGTTTATTACTTGGACGACCCAGTGCACTTGCTGGTTAGTTGTGCGAAGTTGTGTAATGCCATGGTACTGAGCTACCAAGTTTTTGGGGTTCATGACCGGGGATTATGAGAGTTGTGAAAAAGTATTGTTCACAATTTCGCGACACCAACTGGCAGCTTCAGTTGAACAGTTGCAAGCCACTATGGATCAATTGAGAGAGAAGTAAAAGAACCAGTCTTGCATGCTACAAAAGTTAGTTGAAGAATACAAGAGGCAGGGGCGTGCAGAAGAAGAGCTGAAATGCCAGAAGTGGCTTCGGAAGAAAGCAATGACTACCAAAATTAAGGTGGTTGGGTTTCAATCCTATCCTGTGCCTATTCTAATTCCTATTTCTTATATTTAAGTTTACATGATCACTAGTAGAATTTTGTTTTTTTTTTTATTTACATTCTAGTAGTTAATTTTCCTTTATGTCAATTGAGTATGAGATATTCCACTTGTCATTCCATTAAATTTAAATAAAATGCCTTTTTCTTTCAAAAAGAAGTATTAAAATCCAAAATTTCTTGAGTTAATTGTACGTCATTCATTCTAATCCAAAAGTGGTGGCCTTAAATTTGCTATCTGAATGCATGAATTAACTATGCATAATTGTCTTGAGGTTGAGAGTGTTGGCTCTTGGAAGAACAGTGAATCTAGAGAAATATTATTGGCTCTCATAAAAATATAAATTATTTATATTCTTGAAGCAAAAGAAACAGCATTCCAATTCAAAAAAAAAAGAGAAAGAGAGAGAGTGCTCATAAAAGAAAAATCAAAAGAGCAAGGATCTATTGGGAGGGACAAAGCTCAATTGAGTTGCTATCCCTCACTAAATGCTTGTGGTATGAAGGTGACAAGTGAAAAGCTTGAGACTGAGCAGTTAAAGTCGTGATCCAAAGCAAAAGAGTACGCTTAAGAACTTTGGGTACCACTGACTGGAAATATTGAAGTCAAAGTCAGTTGTTTAATTTGTATATTAAATACACGCCTGGCAGGTAAACTGGCTAGTTGGTAGGCCAGGAACTCATAAAGAATAAAGAGCTGCATGAAAGCCTCTTCGATCTCTTGACTTAGGAAAGGCCGATTCCGAGTTAGGAAAGCATTTCGAAGTCGAACGAGCGCAGACTTATAAGGCAGTAGCATTAGGAGCAGATTTAGAGCTTCTAGACGAAAGTCAGGACTTAGAGCTTCCGGAGGTCAGCTCTTCCTAAACCAGGTGAAGAACGTCTTATTCCAGTCTCTTATATTCCTAGTCCCCCTCCCCTCCTAAGCAAAGCTAAATTCGAATCCAAAGGGTTCCCCCAGTTAAGTGCCTGTGGCGTTTATGTATCCGGTGGTAATACGGGAAAACAAAATGCTTAGAGTTACGGCTAGGTGATGAGCGGATAATTTATACGCTTTTTGGCATTATTTTTATGTAGTTTTTAGTAGGATCCAGCTACTTTTTAGGATGTTTTTATTAGTTTTTATGCAAAATTCATATTTCTGGACTTTACTATGAGTTTGTGTATTTTTCTATAATTTCAGGTATTTTCTGGCTGAAATTGAGGGACCTGAGCAAAAATCTTATTCAGAGGCTGACAAAGGACTGCTGGTGCTGTTGGATTCTGACCTTCCTGTACTCGAAGTGGATTTTATGGAGCTACAAAACTCCAAATGGCGCGCTCTCAATCGTCTTGGAAATTGGACATCAAGGGCTTTCCAGCAATATATAATAGTCCATACTTTGCGCGAGTTTTGACAACGTGAAATGGCGTCAAAATGCCAGCTCTCTGCCCTTTTCTGGTGTCAAAACGCCAGAACTGGCATAAAAGTTGGAGTTAAACGCTCAAACTGGCACCAAAGCTGGTGTTTAACTCCAAGGAAGACCTCTACATGTGTAAAGCTCAATGCTCAGCCCAAGCACACACCAAGTGGGCCCAGAAGTGGATTTCTGCATTATTTACCTATTTCTGTAAACCCTAGTAGCTAGTTTCATTATAAATTGGACCTTTTACTGTTGTATTTTCATCTTCGGATCATAGAGACATTCTGGATATCATATTTTCATACTTAGGGAGGCTGGCCATTCGGCCATGCCTAGACCTCTAGACCACTTATGTATTTTCAACGGTGGAGTTTCTACACACCATAGATTAAGGTGTGGAGCTCTACTGTTTCTTGAGTATTAATGCAATTACTACTATTTTCTATTCAATTCAAGCTTATTCTTGTTCTAAGATATTCACTTGCACTTCAATCTGATGAATGTGATGATCTGTGAAACTCATCATCATTCTCACCTATGAATGCGTGATTGACAACCACTTCCATTCTACTTAAGATTGAGCGTGTATCTCTTAGCCTCCATTCCGAAAGATCGGAGTCTTCATGGTATAAGCTAGAACTATTGGCGGCCATTCCTGAGATCCAGAAAGTCTAAACCTTGTCTGTGGTATTCCGAGTAAGATCTGGGAAGGGATGACTGTGACGAGCTTCAAACTCGCAAGTGTTGGGCGTAGTGACAGACGCAAAAGGATCACTGGATTCTATTCCAACATGATCGAGAACCGACAGATGATTAGCCGTGCGGTGATAGCGCATTTGGACCATTTTCACTGAGAGGACGGGAGGTAGCCATTGATGCCGGTGAAACCCAACATACAACTTGCCATGGAAAGGAGTATGAAGGATTGGATGAAGGCAGTAGGAAAGCAGAGATTCAAGAGGGATGAAGCATCTCCATACCCTTATCTGAAATTCCCACCAATGATTTACATAAGTATTTCTATCTTTATTTTTATATTTATTTATCTTTCAATTATGAAAACTCTATCACCCATTTGAATCCACCTGACTGAGATTTACAAGGTGACCATAGCTTGCTTAAAGCCGGCAATCTCCGTGGGATCGACCCTTACTCACATAAGGTTTATTACTTGGACGACCCAGTGTACTTGCTGGTTAGTTGTGCGAAGTTGTGACAAAGTATGATTCACGTTTGAGAGCTCCAAGTCTTTGGCGCCATTGTTGATGATCACAATTTCGTGCACCAAGTTCTTGGCACCATTGACGGGGATTGTTCGAGTTTGGACAAGTGACGGTTCATCTTGTTGCTCAGATTAGGTAATTTTCTTCTTATTTCAACCTTTATTTTATTTTCAAAAAGTTATCAAAAATTTTTCAAAAAATTTTTTTTTCTTCTTTTTCGTGTTTCCTCAATAATTTTCGAAAAATCCAAAAAAATTCATAAAATCATAAAAACTCGAAAATATTTCATGGTTCTTGTTTGAATCTAGGGCCAAATTTTAAGTTTGGTGTGAATTGCATGATTTTAATTGTCTTGCAATTTTCGAAACACATGCATTGTGTTCTTGATGATCTTCAAGTCGTTCTTAATGAATTGCCTTGTTTGATCTTCATAATTTATTGATTTTCACTACATAATATTCTACATATGCATTCTTGCATTCATATGGCCCAAACATGAGAAAGTTCTAAGTTTGGTGTCCTCCATGTTTTCTTTCATTAAGAAAACTGAGTTCTTGATGTTCATCTTGATCTTCAAGATTGTTCTTGGTGTTCATCTTGACATTCATAATGTTCTTCCATATATCTTGTGTTTTGATCCAAGAATTATATGTTTTGACTCATTTTGTTGTTTTTCAAAATTGAAAACATATCTTCTTGAATAAAGGATTTAGCAAAATGAAGATCCAAGAACATAAAGCAGAGGAATTACAGAGAAAAAGTTGTGCCTTCAAAACGCCCAGTGAAGAAGGAAAACTGGCGTTTAAACGCCAGCCAGGGTACCTGGCTGGGTGTTTAAACGCCCAAACCATGCAGCAATTGGGCATTAAACACCCAAAACATGCATCTCCTGCGCGTTTAACGCCAGGATGACACAAGGAGAGGAATTTTGTTTTCAAATCAAATCTTTTTCAAATCTTCATATTTTTTTCAAAATCAAATCTTTTTCAAAATTTTCAAACATTTTCAATCATATCTTTTTCAAAATCATATCTTTTCAAACATATCTTTTTCAAAAATCAAATCTTTTTCAAAATTTTCAAAAATCTTGATTCAAAAGTTTCAAGTTTGTTACTTTCTTGTTAAGAAAGGTTCAAATTTTGAAATTTAGAATCATATCTTTTAGTTTCTAGTTAATCAAGTTATTAATTTTAAAATCAAATCTTTTTAATTTTTATCTTTCCAATCATATCTTCAAAATCATATCTCTTTCAAATCATATCTTTTTAAAATTCTAATTTCAAAAATCTTTTTCTAACTTCTTATCTTTTTCAAATTTATTTCTTATCTTTTTCAAAACCACCTTTTCGCCCTTAATTTTCGAAAAACATTAACTTTTTTTTAAATCCCTTTTAATTAACTAATTATTTTAAATTTTAATTTTCAAAAATTTCTTCCCCTCTCTCATTTTTTTCTATTTAAACACTAACATTCCTCCTCCATTGTCAATTTGAACTCCAGCTCTCTTTGTGTGTTCAAATTCTTCCTTACCTACCGCATCCTTCCATTCTTGTTTTCCTCTGACACCTTAAGGAATCTCTATACTTTGACATAGAGGATTCTATATTTTCTTTGTTTTCTTCTCTTTCATATGAGCAGGAACAAAGATAAAGGCATACTTGTTGAAGCTGATCTTAAACCTGAAAGGACTCTGAAGAGGAAGCTAAAAGCAGCAAAATCACAAAACTCTGAAGAGGACCTCACTGAAATTTTTGAAAAGAAAGCAGCAAAAGAAATAATTATGGCCGAACCAAACAACAATGCAAGGAAGATGCTTGGTGATTTTACTACACCAACTTCCAACTTCTATGGAAGAAGCATCTCAATCCCTGCCATAGGAGCAAACAATTTTGAGCTAAAGCCGCAATTAGTTTCTCTACTGCAACAGAACTGCAAGTTTCAAGGACTTCCATCAGAAGACCCTTATCAGTTTTTAACTGAGTTCTTGTAGATTTGTGATACTGTTAAGATTAATGGAGTTGATCCTGAAGTCTACAAGCTTATACTTTTCCCTTTTGCTGTAAGAGACAGAGCTAGAACATTGTTGGACTCACAACTTAGAAATAGCCTGGACTCTTGGAATAAGTTGGTCACAGCTTTTTTAGCCAAGTTCTTTCCTCCTCAAAAGCTGAGCAAGCTTAGAGTGGATGTTCAGACCTTCAGACAAAAAGATGGTGAGTCCCTCTATGAAGCTTGGGAAAGATACAAGCAACTGACCAAAAAGTGTCCTTCTGACATGCTTTCAGAATGGACCACATTAGATATATTATATAATGGTCTGTCTGAATTTTCCAAGATGTCACTGATGCGCGAGCATCTTGTCTATCTTTTCCTAGTGAATTTGCACTTAAATTGTTGAGTTTAATTAAGAATTAATTATATTTTAGCCACTATGGATGCTATTTTGAGTTTTGTGCAATACTGTTTATTTTAGGTAGCATTCAGCGGAATTTGATGGAGTTTCTACAACATAAGAACAAAAGGAGATGGCAGCAAGGAGCGACGCGTACGCGTGCCTGACGCGTGCGCGTGATTTGAAGATACCCATGGCGACGCGTGTGCGTGACTAACGCGTACGCATGATTTGAAGATTTGCTCAGCGACGTGTACGCGTGATCGACGCGTCCGCGTGACTCGCAGAAAAGATTGTCGACGCGTACGCGTGACTAATGCGTACTGATGTGTGGAAAACGATCCAACACAAAACTCACCGGCAAGTGTACCGGGTCGCATCAAGTAATAAATCTCACGGGAGTGAGGTCGATCCCACAGGGATTGAAGGATTGAGCAATTTTAGTTTAGTGGATGATTTAGTCAAACAAACAAAGATTCGTTTGAGTGATTTTGTATCCAACAGTAAGTAAATAGCAGGAAATGTAAAAGGAGAGGGATGAATTGCAGAAATTAAAGAGAATTGAAAGTAAAGGTACTGAATCTTAAAGAACAAGAAATTAAATGACTAAAACTTAAAGTGCAAGAAATGTAAATTGCAGTAACTTAAAGTGCAAGAAATATAAATTGCTTGAATGAAGAAGGGATTTGAGGACTGGGGTTTCAGAATTTACGCAAGGGAAATTAAATTGCAACAATTAACTAAACAAGAGATGAATTGAAATAGACTAGATCTCAAACAGAAATGGAAATTTAATTGCAGCAGGGGTTCACAGAAGAACCAAAAGGAAAGTGAGATCTCAGGGCTCTAGAGACTAGATAGCAGAGTCTAGATCTCAATTGCCTTCCTAGATCCAAGTCCACAAAGCAATTAAAGAGAAATTGAAAATTAAAGCAGTAAAGGAAATTGAATTTAACTCAATTATGCAGTAGGAAAATTAAAGAGATCTTAAATGGAGATTGAGACAGAAGTTCCTCAATTCTTCACACTCAAGACTCAAACAAAACACGGTAAAGAAAACAAAAAGATCAGAGGAAGAAGAAGTGAATTCTCTCCTCCAATTCTCAAGCTATTGCAGAAAACAGAAAGTGGAAATTGAAAACCCAAAATTTCCAAAAACAGAAAATGAAAAATGCTCTCAAGTTCTAACAGTAAGCTCTAGGCAAAAAAATAAAATGAAAAGTGTTCCAAAGTCCCTAGCTAAATCAAACTAGCTTCTATTTATACATTTTCTATTCTTGGATCTAAGAAATTTTTGTGGGCTTTTTGATTTGTTGGAGAAATGAATTAAGTTGGATTTTTGAGTGAAATTCAGCCCATCTTGCTCCCAGGAGGCTGCTCTGCTCTTGTGGAGAGCAGAGCAGTGAAGCCTTGCATGGGGATCCAATTAGCGCACCAAGTGTGGGAGAGGCACCAGGGGATTGCCCTGCCCTTGTGGATAGCGGGGCAGCTGTGTCATGGTGCGTGCCTTGCTTCCCTTGTGTGCGTCCAAGCATGCGTGCTGGCCGTGTCAAGCGCGCCTCATTTGCGTGCCAAGGAGTAGCGCTCTGCTCTCCTTGTGGGCAGCGCAACATTGTCTCCAAGGGGGTCCTTGGTTCGAAACTTGGTGGGGGAAGCACGCTGCCTTTTTCCTTGGTTTCCTTGGCACCAAAGTAGCGCCTAGTGCTTGGCTTCCTAGAGGTCTTGTGTTCGATCCCTGGAGGTAACCTTTTAGCCAAGTGTGGCTCATTTTCCTTTATGTGTAGCGCTACTTCCTTCCCTCCTGAGCTTGGGTTCGAAACCCATGGGTGGCACTTGGAGTTTATTTTTCTTAGATTTTCTTCAAGAGGAGCCCGAAATTGCTCTTGAGGAGGGCAGGGCAGAATTTTTCCTTCCCTTGTTTCTTGGCCTAGAATTGTGCTCCGCTCTCAAGGAGGGAAGGGCAGTGAAGCCTTGCATGCTTGGTTCATTGTTGTGCTCCCTTGGAGAGCAGTGTGCTCTTGGGGAGAGCAATGTGGCTTCCTCCTTCAATGTTGCACCACACTATTTTCTTCCTTTGGCCACACTTCTTAAGCCACGCTTCCTTCTTTTCTTCTTTTCTTCACCTACAAATAATCAAAACAACCAATCAAAGTATCACTAAATTCACAAGGTTTGTAAATCAATTAAAAATCAATTAAATTTAGCTTAAACCTCATGATTTAGCATCAATTAAATGGTGGTTGTTTGATTCAAATAAAACATGCATTTCCACTCTAAATTACTTACTTATAGTGCAAGAAAGTGCATAAAAACTAGTGAAACAAGTGAAATTAGCTTGAAAAATAGGCATACGATGACTTGTCATCACGTACGCGTGACATGCGCCACGTACAGAAAACGCAGAAAATGCTGGGGGTGATTTCTAGGCCCCATTTTAGCATCCAAGTTAGGCGCGGATCCAGTGAAGCCAAGTGGTCCCCACGTTACAAGACACGGAGTAGTTAGTTAATTCTGATTTAAATTCAAATTTGATTTTAAAATAGGAAAAGATATTATCTTAGTTTTAAATGTTAGATTTTAAA
Organism: Arachis duranensis; assembly: GCF_000817695.3. Lineage (NCBI taxonomy): Eukaryota > Viridiplantae > Streptophyta > Magnoliopsida > Fabales > Fabaceae > Arachis > Arachis duranensis. The sequence goes on from NC_029777.3 coordinate 80,802,141, forward strand.
TTAATTAGGATTAGTTATAAAAAGGGGAGACTTCTCTTCTATTAGGTAGATTCCATTAGGGGGATTCCATTAGGGAATTCTATACAAATTTACATTCAGTATTCCATGAGCAACTAATCCTCCATTGTTAAGGTTAGGAGCTCTGTCTATTTATATGGATTGATTTTATTGCTTTTTCTATTTTAATTTATGCATGGATTTATAATTTAAGAATTGTTTTCGCTCTTTATTTTATGAATTTGGGTGGAACGGAAGTATGACCCTCTTTCTATTTGAGTTCCTATAAAACTTGGAAAAGCTCTTTACTTGAACAACAGCTTGAAAACATATTCTCCTAAATTTTAATTATTTGGATTTAACAGGATACGTGACATATAATCCTCTTATTTTTGGATAATTATAATTTTTGTGGCATATAAACTGGAATTTGAACTTCACCCTCTAATTGGAATTAATTGACCAAGGAATTGGCAGTTGATGAATTTTAGAAGAGACTAGGAAGGTCTAAGGAATCAGGGTCTAGTCATAAATAGTTTGCCATAAATTAAATTCTACATAATTAAAATAGTTAGTAAGAAAAGTTAATCCAGAAAAATAGATAACTCTGAAACCTTAACTGTTTTCTCTAAATAACTATTTTCAGTCACTGGACCACTCTGCATGTGGATTCATTCACCTAAAGAAAATGCCTGCAGAAGCTCAAGAACTTATTGAAATGGTTGCAAATAACCAGTTCATGTATACCTCTGAGAGGAATCCTGTGAGTAATGGACGCCTCAAAGGAGAGGAGTTCTTGAAATTGATGCTCTAAATCCCACACTGTCTCAGAACAAAATATTGACCCAACAAGTCAATATGATCTCTCAGAGTCTGAATGGATTGCAAAATGCATCCAATAGTACTAAAGAAGCATCTTCTGAAGAAGAAGCTTATGATCCTGAGAACCTTGCAATGGCAGAGGTGAATTACATGGGTGAAGCCTTTGGCAACACCTATAATCTTTCATGGAAAAATCATCCAAATTTTTCATGGAAGGATCAACAGAAGCAAGGCTTCAATAATAACAATGGTGGAAGAAACAGGTTTAGCAATAGCAAACCTTTTCCATCGTCAACTCAGCAATAGACAGAGCATTCTAAGCAGAATCCTTCTAGCTTAGCAAACATAGTCTCTGATCTATCTAAGGCCACTATTAGTTTCATGACTGAAACAAGATCCTCCATTAGAAATTTGGAGGCATAAGTGGGCCAGCTAAGTAAAAGGGTTACTAAAACTCCTCCTAGCACTCTCCCAAGCAATAGAGAAGAGAATCCCAAAGGAAAGTGCAAGGCCATTGATATAATCAACATGGCCGAAACCTTAGAGGAGGAGGAGGACGTGAATCCCAATGAGGAAGACCTCAGGGAACGTCCAATGGTCAGTACGGAATTCCCTAATGAGGAACCAAAGGAATCTGAGGCTCATACAGAGACCATAGAGATTCCCTTGGACCTCCTTTTACCATTCATGAGCTCTGATAACTATTCATCTTCTGAAGAGGATGAAGACATTGTTGAAGGGCAAGTTTCCCAATATTTAGGAGCAATCATGAAGCTGAATGCCAAGCTGTTTGGTAATGAGACTTGGGAGGAAGAGCCTCCCTTGCTCACCAATGAACTGAATACATTGGTTCAGCAAAATTTACCTCAAAAGAAATAGGATCCTGGTAAATTCTTAATACCCTGTACCATAGGCACCATGACCTTTGAGAAAGCCCTGTGTGACTTGGGGTCAGAGATAAACATGATGCCATCTTCCCTGCTGATTTCATAATCCTAGACACTAGGAGGGATGAGGATGAATCTATCATCCTTGGAAGACCCTTCCTAGCCACAGCAAGAGCTATAATTGATGTTGACAGAGGAGAGTTGATCCTTCATGTGAATGAAGAATGCCTTGTAGTAAAGACTCAAGGTTCTCCATCTATAACCATGGAGAGTAAGCATGAAGAGCTTCTCCCAATACAGAGTCTAACAGAGCCCCCACATTCAAGCTCTAAGTTTGGTGTTGGGAGGCCATAGCCAAACTCTAAGTTTGGTGTTGAGAGATCTCAACCATACTCTGATCATCTGTGAGACTCCATGAGAGCTCACTGTCAAGCTATTGACATTAAAAAAGCACCTATTAGGAGGCAACCCAATTTTATTTTAATTTTATCTATATTATTTTGTTTTCTTTTAAGTTGATGATCATGTGAAGTCACAAAGACAATTACAAAAATAAAGAAAAAATCAAAAACAGCATTGAAAACAGCACACCTTGGAGGAAGGACTTACTGGCATTTAAACGCCAATAAGGGTAGCAAAATGGGCGTTTAAACGCCCAATCTGGCACCTTACTGGGCATTTAAACGCCAAAATAGCGCACCAAACTGGCGTTTACACGCCAAAACAGGGCAACAAACTGGCGTTTAGACGCCAGAACAAGAAGGAAAGCTGGCATTTAAATGCCAGAACAAGGCAGCAAACTGGCGTTTAAACGCCAGAATTACACTCTAAGGCGTTTTGAACGCCCAATTGGAGCAGGGATGAGAATTCCTTGACCTCTCAGGATCTGTGGACCCCACAGGATCCCCACCAACCTCAACTCACTCTCTCTCTTCTTCACACCTTTCTATAACACTCTTCCCCAAGTACCCTTCACCAATCACCTCCATATCTCTTCCCAAATACCCTTCACCAATCACTTTCTTAACTCTTCCCCAAAAACCTCCACCCACCTTCAAAATTCAAAACTATTTCTCTCCCAACCCACCCAAACCTTTCGGCCACTCTCCCCCTTTTTTCCCTATAAAACCCCCCTTTACTCCTTCATTTTCACACATCACAACCACCTTCTTCTACCCTTGGCCGAACCCTATACACCCTCCATCTCCTCTATTTTCTTCTTCTTCTACATCTTTCTTTCATCTTTTGCTCGAGGACGAGCAAATATTTTAAGTTTGGTGTGGTAAAAGCATTGTTTTTTGTTTTTCCATAACTATTTATGGCACCTAAGGCCGGAAAAACCTCTAGAAAGCGGAAAGGGAAGGCAAAAGCTTCCACCTCTGAGTCATGGGAGATGGAGAAATTCATCTCAAGGGTCCATAGCTCAGTAATAGAGCATTTGGCTGCACAACAAGAGAGCCCACTCATGGACCTCAACAAGAGCATGAGGAATTCCCTCAACAAGAAATCCTTGAGATGCCTCAAGGAATACATTTTCCTCCATAAAACTATTGGGAGCAACTAAGGATAGAAGTACCAAAAGCACTAAGAATGGAGCAACAAAGGCAAGGAAGAGACATTGAGGAGCTCAAGCACTCCATAGGATTTTCAAGAGGAAGATGCCACCTTCACTAAGGTGTACTCATTCCTTAATCTCCTTGTCTATTTATTTTTCTGTTTTCGATTTTGGGCTTCATGTTTAACAATGTTTGTGTCTTCACTACATGATCACTAATGTCTAGTGTCTATGTCTTAAAGCTATGAATAACTCCATGAATCCTTCACCTCACTTAAATAAAAAATGTGCTTAATTACAAAAGAACAAGAAGTACTTGGATTTCAAATTTTATCTTGAAATTAGTTTAATTATTTTGATGTGGTGGCACTACTTTTTGTTCTCTGAATGAATGCTTGAACAGTGCATATTTTTTATCTTGTTGTTTATGAATGTTAAAGTTGTTGGCTCTTGAAAGAATGATGAACAAAGAGAAATGTTATTGATAATCTGAAAAATTAGGAAATTGATTCTTAAAGCAAGAAAAAGCAGTGAAGAAGAAAGAGAAAAAAAAATATGGTGAAAAAAAAGAAAGAAAAAGAAAAAGCAAGCAGAAAAAGGCAATAGCCCTTAAAACCAAAAGGCAAGGGTAAAAAGGATCCAAGGCTTTGAGCATTAATGGATAGAAGGGCCCAAGGAAATAAAATCCAGGCCTAAGCAGCTAAATCGAGTTGTCCCTAACCATGTGCTTGTGGCATGCAGGTCCAAGTGAAAAGCTTGAGACTGAGTGGTTAAGTCGTGATCCAAAAAAAAACAGTGTGCTTAAGAACTCTGGATACCTCTAATTGGGGATTTTAGCAAAGCTGAGTCACAATCTGAAAATGTTCACCCAGTTATGTATCTGTGGCATTTATGTATCCTGTGGTAATACTGGAAAACAAAGTGCTTAGGGTCACGGCCAAGACTCACAAAGTAGCTGTGTTCAAGAGTCAACGTACTAATCTAGGAGAATCAATAACACTATCTAAAATTCTAAGTTTCTATTGATGCCAATCATTCTGAATTTCAAAGGAAAAAGTGAGATGCCAAAACTGTTCAGAAGCAAAAAGCTACAAGTCACGCTCATCTAATTAGAACTAAGTTTCATTGATACTATGGGATTCATTGTATATTCTATTCTTTTTATCCTATTTTGTTTTCAGTTGCTTGGGGACAAGCAACAATTTAAGTTTGGTGTTGTGATGAGCGGATAATTTATACGCTTTTTGACATTGTTTTTAGGTAGTTTTTAGTAGGATCCAGCTACTTTTTGGGATATTTTTATTAGTTTTTATGCAAAATTCATATTTCTGGACTTTACTATGAGTTTGTGTATTTTTCTGAAATTTTAGGTATTTTCTGACTGAAATTGAGGGACCTGAGCAAAAATCTGATTCAGAGGCTGACAAAGGACTGCTGATACTGTTTGATTCTGACCTCCCTGCACTCGAAGTGAATTTTTTTTAGCTACAGAACTTCAAATGGCGTGCTCTCAATTGCGTTGGAAAGTACACATCCAGGGCTTTCCAGCAATATATAATAGTCCATACTTTTCACGAGTTTTGATGACGTGAAATGGCGTCAAAACACTAACTCTCTACCCTTTTCTGGCATTAAAACGCCAGAACTGGTATAAAAGTAGGAGTTAAACGCCCAAACTGGCACCAAAGCTGATGTTTAACTCCAAGGTAGACCTCTACACGTGTAAAGCTCAATTCTCAGCCCAAGCACACACCAAATGGGCCCGGAAGTGGATTTCTACATCATTTACCTATTTCTGTAAACCATAGTAGCTAGTTTATAAATAGGACCTTTTACTATTGTATTTTCATCTTCAGATCATAGAGACATTCTGGATATCATATTTTCATACTTGGGGAGGCTGGCCATTCGTTCATTCCTAGACCTCCAAACCACTTATGTATTTTCAACAGTGGAGTTTCTACACACCATAGATTAAGGTGTGGAGCTCTGCTGTTCCTCGAGTATTAATGCAATTACTACTATTTTCTATTCAATTCAAGCTTATTCTTGTTCTAAGATATTCACTCGCACTTTAACATGATGAATGTGATGATCCGTGACACTCATCATCATTCTCACCTATGAACGTATGACTGACAACCACTTCCGTTCTACTTAAGATTGAGCGTGTATTTCTTAACCTCCATTCCAAAAGATCGGAGTCTTCGTGGTATAAGCTAGAACTATTGGCGGCCATTCCTGAGATCCAAAAATTCTAAACCTTGTCTGTGGTATTTCGAGTAGATCTGGGAAGGGATGACTGTGACGAGCTTCAAACTCGCGAGTATTGGGCGTAGTGACAGACGCAAAAGGATCACTCAATTCTATTCCAACATGATCGAGAACCGACAAATGATTAGCCATGCAGTGACAGCGCATTTGGACCATTTTCACTGAGAAGATAGGAGGTAGCCATTGATGCCGGTGAAACCCAGCATACAGCTTGCCATGGAAAGGAGTATGAAGGATTGGATGAAAGCAGTAGGAAAGTAGAGATGCAGAAAGAACACAGGATCTTCATGCGCTTATCTGAAATTTCCACCAATGAATTACATAAGTATCTCTATCTTTATTTTATGCTTTATTTATCTTTATATTCGAAAACCATTATAACCATTAGAATCCGCCTGACTGAGATTTACAAGATGACCATAGCTTGCTTCAAGCCAACAATCTCCGTGGGATCGACCCTTACTCACGTAAGGTATTACTTGGACGACCCAGTGCACTTGATGGTTAGTTGTGTGAAGTTATGAAGAAGAGTGATATTACAATTGTGCGTACCAAGTTGTTGGCGCCATTGAGATCACAATTTCGTGCACCACTAACTCTAAGAGATGCCAATGCCTCTGGACTTCAAAGAGAAGGGAGATGCCAAAACTATTAAGAAGTAAAGAATTATTAGCCCCACTCACTGATTAGAACTGAGCTTCATTGAAAACTATGAGACCTGTTGTATTTTTCTCTTCTTTTTAATCCTACTTGTTTTTGGTTGCTTGAGGATAAGCAACAGTTTAAGTTTGGTGTTCTGATGAGTAGATATTTTATACGCTTTTTGGCATCAATTTCTTAGTGTTTTCAGTATGTTTTGTTAAGTTTTAGTAGGTTTTAATGCAAAATTCACTTCTTTGGATATTAATTTGAGCTTTTATGTTTTTTTTTTATTTTAGGTGAATTTTGGGTGAATTTGGTGAAGTTCTGGCAAAGTCTGATTCAGAGGCAAGGAAAGCAAAGCAGATGCTGCCAAATTCTGACCTCCATGCATTCAAATGAGCATTTCTGGAGCTATAGAAGACCCAATGACATGTTCTCAATGGCGTTGAAAAGCTAACATCTAGGGCTTTCCAGCAATATATAATGTTCTATGCTTGTATTTGGATTGGACCGCCCAAAATAGGCGTTGAATGCCTAAACTACCCCCTATGGGGAATTCAATGCCCCAAGAGGACCAAGGCTGGCATTGAACGCCCAAACCTGGCATTCAATACCACAAAGGGAGCAAGGAAATAGCAATCCTCCCCCTATTGGGTGTTTAACGCCCACTTCTTCAAGTTGGACACCAAGCTCTACTCAAATACTCACCAAGTGTGCCCAGAAGTGGATTTTCGTAACTTTAGCTTAGTTTATTTAATCTTTGTAATTTCTAATGACTATTAATGTCTCTTTAGGTTTAAGTTAGTATATATAGAAAGGAGATCACTATTGTTGAGGATCTCTCTTTTACCACTTTTGAATATTTTAGTTATTTCTCTGTATAGTATGAGCAACTAAACCTCCTAGGTTAAGGTTAGGAGCTATGTTGATTCCTATGAATTAATACAAGTACTTTTCCATTTCAATCAATGTGTGATTCTATTCTATGATGAATTATCATTCTTCATCCTTATGAAACTTGATTCTACATGAATTCTTACGAGTCCTGACCTGGATAGTATTGAGCAACAGCTTAAGAATGCATCACGGATTCCAACAGAATTATCTTGATCAATGGGGTATTTGACATATAACCCCGTTAGTCAGGGGCAATTGAGGTTCCTGTGGCTCTAAAAGCTAGAACCATAAGAGCAACAGTCTCTAATCCGGAAGCTCCGACCTTGTCTGTGGTGTTTTAAGTAGGATCAGCAAAGAGATTGACATGCTCGCGCTTCACCTTCTTCCAAATTGATCTAGTCTATTCGGATGTTCAGTCTGGACCTGAGGAGATTAATGACCACGACCCATGGCTTAATCACTTACAGCCTTGCCATTGAAGGAATCGTTCATTGTTGAAGTAGAGGGTACGACATGTTAATTCAAAAGAAGAAGCACCTTCGAAGCCTTAACTGACGTCTCATCACTGAGTCTACTATATCAATTTATCGCTTTTGTTAGTGTTCGCTTATGCACCTACAACAATTAAACTTACCTTTCTATTCCCCTGACTAAGATCTGTAGGATAACTCATGCACCATTATTTCGTGGTACATCTTGTGCTTAATTGAGTGGATTTTATCCACTAATCTCACACTTATTTATTGAATTCACATGTTTTACATTTTCCTTCCCAAATTAATGCTATGATTGATAAGATGTTTCTTTGGCCTTAAATTTACTATTTTTAATCCTCTCTTATTCCCATTCGATGTCGTGATATGTGTGTTCTGTGTTTTCAGAGACTATAGGACAGGAATGGCTTAGAGGATGAAAAAAAAGCATGCAAAAAATGGAAGGAACACAAGAAGCTAAGGAGTTGATTAGCGAGAATCAGTGCGCACGCGTACATGACGCGCACGGCGCAATTTGGTGTATCCCATAGTGACACTGACGTGTACCTGACGTGCACGCGTGAAACGCGCAGAGGACCATCGACGCGCACGCATACATGACGCGTACGCGTGCCTTACGTCACGTGCAGAAATTGCAGAAAATGCTGAGAGTGATTTATGGGTCCCTGTTTGGCCCAGTTCCAAGCCCGAAAACACAGAGTAGAGGCTGGGAGTAGAGCAAAATCAGGAGACATAACTCATTATTCACACATTAGGTTTTAAATGTAGTTTCTAGAGAGAGAGGCTTGGTGGACGAAATTGTGATCCTCAAAGTTGGTCTCTTTGTACTTGTATGAAATCAAAAATACCCCAAAGAGATCATGGTATGATAAATTGGGATCTTAATAATCCCTGGTGCGATCATAACTCCGTTCAACTTAACCAGCAAGTGTACTGGGTCATCCAAGTAATACCTTACGTGAGTAAGGGTCGATCCCACAGAGATTGTTGGTATGAAGCAAGCTATGGTCACCTTGTAAATCTCAGTTAGGCAGATTAAATGGTTTATGATAAGTTCGAAAATAAATAATAAACAGAAAATAAAATAAGATAGAAATACTTATGTAAATCAATAGTGGGAATTTCAGATAGGCGTATGGATATGCTGTGCTCCTCTTGAATCTCTACTTTCTTATTACATTCATCCAATCCTTCTTACTCCTTTCCATGGCATGCTGTATGTAGGGCGTCACCGTCGTCAATGGCTACTTTTCATCCTCTCAGGAAAATGGTTCTATGCGCTGTCACTGCATGGCTAATCGTCTAGAGGCATCACCCTTGGTTGATAGCTACATCCCATCCTCTCAGTGAAAATGGTCCAAATGCTCTGTCACAGCACGGCTAATCATCTGTCGGTTCTCAATCAGGTTGGAGTAGAATCCATTGATTCTTTTGCGTTTGTCACTAACGCCCAGCCTTCAGGAGTTTGAAGCTCGTCACAGTCATTCAATACCGGAATCCTACTCGGAATACCACAGACAAGGTTAGACTTTCCGGATTCTCATGAATGCCGCCATCTATCTAGCTTATACCACAAAGATTCTGTTGGGGAATCTAAGAGATATAC
>NC_029777.3:80811492-80821490 GCF_000817695.3 Arachis duranensis
TAGAAAGTAATGGTAATTGTATTGAAACTTGAGGTACAGCAGAGCTCCACACCCTTAATCTATGGTGTGCAGAAACTCCACCATTGAAAATACATAAGGGAAAGGTTCAGGCATGGCCGAATGGCCAGCCCCCCTTGTCTAAGGACTAGGCGTCCAGAGATGTCTAATACACTAGTAAAAAGTCTTATTTATACTATACTAGCTATTAGGGTTTACATGAGTAAGTAATTGATGCATAAATCCACTTCCAGGGCCCACTTGGTGTATGCTTGGGCTGAGCTTGATCTATCCACGAGCTGAGGCTTTTATTGGAGTTGAACGCCAAGTTATAGCGCGTTTCTGGCGTTCAACTCCGGGTTGTGACGTGTTTCTGGCGTTTAACTCCAGACAGCAGCACGTACTTGGCGTTGAGTGCCACTTTAAGTCGTCAATTCTCGAATAAAGTATGGAGTATTATATATTTCTGGAAAGCTCTGGATGTCTACTTTCCAACGCTGTTGAGAGCGCGTCATTTGGAGTTCTGTAGCTCCAGAAAATTTATTTTGAGTGCAGGGAGGTCAGATTCCAACAGCATCAGCAGTCCTTTTGTCAGCCTTTTTCAGAGTTTTGCTCAAGTCCCTCAATTTCAGCCAGAAATTACCTGAAATTACAGAAAAACACACAAACTCATAGTAAAGTCCAGAAATGTGAATTTAACATAAAAACTAATGAAAACATCCCTAAAATTAGCTTGAACTTACTAAAATCTACCTAAAAACAATGCCAAAAAGCGTATAAATTATCCGCTCATCAAGGCTCTCTCCTCTCTCTAGATTTTAGGATTTCTCTTAGTTTTAGATTTATTTCTTCTCAAATCCAGGTTCAATGCTCCTTTAATTTAGTTTTTCTTCTACTTTTATTTGTTCTAGCATTCTAGTTTATTTATCTTCTTTGTTGATTACTTGTTTTGCTAATTTAGTTTATGAACTTCATGTTAGATTTAATTTCTTATTAATACAATCTGAGGTATTTTATGTTTAATGCTTTCTTAATTATTTGTATCATTGATTTTGCAATTGTTGGTTTTAGGTTTTATATTCTATTATTACTTTTCTATGCTTCTATTTTGTGCCTACCAAGTGTTTGATAAAATGCTTGGAAGGATGTTAGAGTAGATTTTATGCTCTTTGCTTGGGAAGGTAACTTAGGAACTCTTGAGTTACTAATGTCCAAGTAATTGATGATTGGAGCCATTAACTGTAGTTCTCACTAATTGAAAGGATTTTAGTTGGTTTAGAAACTATACTTGCAACGAGAATTTATTTGTGGAACTCTAGACCACATAAAAGTCTTATCATCAATAACCACAGCTTGCTCAATCCGGCAATCCTCGTGGGATTCGACCCTCACTCACCTGAGGTATTACATGGACGACCCGGTGCACTTGCCAGTTCAGTTGTGCGAGTTTAAATTTCGCACACCAAACTTGGTCAGAAACCTATTAACTACCTTATCCCAAGTGTCCACGCTCTCCTTGGGTTGAATATCAAGCCACTGTTTGGCTCTGTCCCTTACAGCAAAGAGAAAGAGAATTAGCTTATAAACCTCCGGATTTACCCCATTAGTCTTCACAGTATCACAGATCTACAGAAAATTAGATATGAACAAGTTAGGATTTTCCTGTGAAAGTTCGTAAAGCTGGCAGTTTTGCTGCACTAGAGAGATTAACTGAGACTTCAGCTCAAAGTTATTTGCGGCAACTGGGGGTATAACATGCTATTTCCATAGAAATCTGAGCTAGGAGCAGTATAAGAGCCAAGTGTTCTCCTCGGTTGTGCAGCCATATCAGGAGAGGTTTTTGTTCCTGTTCCTACTTATAAATAGCAGAAAAACAAAGAAAAGATAGGAATCTCTATGTCAGAGTCCAGAGACTTCTTTGTGAGGTATTCTATGTGAAAGAAATAGAATAAAACAAGAAAATCAATTAATCTAAAAATTTCCAAAATAAATACAAAAAATGAACTAACAATTTCGAAAATTAATAAAGAAAAATTACTACTGGGACACCAAACTTAATTTCTGAAACTTAAAGAAAAATTTTAAACTAAAATTAAACTAAATTTTTGAATATTAAGAACAGAATAAATAAAAATAAAAAGCTAAAAATGTCTAATATAAGCAATCAGATAACTAGTAGTTGTCAATCATAATCAATCCCCAGCAACGGCACCAAAAACATGGTGCAGAATTTCTAGATCCACAAATTAACTAGAAAGTGCACTGGGTCGTACCAAGTAATACCTCAGGTGAGTGAAGATCGATCCCACAGGGATTGATAGACTGAGCAACAATAGTCAAATGATTCCTTAGTCAGGCAGCAGAAAGTGATTGTTTTGGGGTTCAAAAGCATTAAACAGTGATTCAGAGAGTAAGAAAGCAAACAGTGCGAATGGTGTGAAATCTATAAGAGAAAGCAGTTAAGGTATCGGAGATGTTTACTTTTTCTGGATTAAGTTTCTTACCAACTATTTTAATCATGAAAGATTCATTTCATGATAAACTATTAGTGGCTAAACCTTAATGTCATAGTGATTTAGTCTCCTCTAACCTAGTTAACTGCCAATGTCTTGGTCACTTAATTCCATTCTACCCAGATTCATAAGATGAAGAACGAAAGTAATCCTTGAAACTAAATCAATACATTAATTAAAATAGAATAGTAATAGTTTTAATCCATAGAAATAAACAGAGCTATTAACCTTAACCAAGGAAGTTTAGTGGCTCATGCTTCAGAGAGAAAACTTGGGTTCAGAAAATGTGAAAATACAAAAGTGAGAGGGTCTCCCAAAGGGTGAATCTTTTTCCTTTTATATCTAACCTAATTTGATTTGAAACTAAAATCAAATAATAAAGTCTAAACCTAAAAGATTTTGTTTGTAAATAAAAATAACTAAAATATGATAAAATAAAGTAATTAAAAGCTAAATCCAACTAGAGATGCTCCTTAGATGAGGTTGTGATCCGAATTTCATGTTTAGCGCCCAAAGGGGGGAAAACGCCTCTGATCTTGCTAAGTTGCTGGCGCTAAACGCCAGCTTGGTGTTTAGCACCCTAGTGGGATGCTCCAATTCTTCTCGTTCTTGCCTAAAACCCTGCCAAACTGATCCAAACTTCACTTGAAATAGTTAAAATACCAAAACAACTCACAGTAGCATCCACAGAGCATTTTAACACTAAAATATAATTAAACTCACTAAATTTAACTAGAAAATAAGAAGAAAATAATAGAAAGATGCCCACACATCAGTGTGCAGGCCTAAAATTATTTTTGTTGCAGCCCAAACTAATGAAGCCAAATGCTCTCAAGGCTAATTACTAAAATTGATTCTAACCTAGCCCAATGTTATTCAAAAGAAATAAAAGTAACCCTAAGCTAAGCTTCTGCTAGAGTTCATTTCGGGTGATGGTCAAACAAGAGAAAGGAGTTCATTTTTTCTCCAAACACAGAAGAAGAAGAAAAAAGAAAAAGCTAATCAAGAAAGCTAATGTCAAATCAAGTTATACTAAAGCAAGCTAAGCAGAGTCTACTATGAATCAATGGTTGAAAGTGTTTCTTAGAGTCAAAGCACAAATCTAAAGGTTTATATTTGGGATCCTCACTGAGCAAGCAAGTTTCTACTGCACTCACCTCCTTAGTTAAAATTAAAAATCATATTTCAACTCCCTACTTTTGTGGTCTGAATGAAGAAATGTTAAAAAGGGTTATAGCTGGTTCAAGAATAGAAAAGTTGACTTCATAAAGCAAACCCTAGCGGTGGCTCGAGGAAGATACAAAAAAATGATTTTCATTTGAAGACTAGGAGAAAGAACCAGAATATGAGTTTCATTGAGATCTCCCCTGTGAGAGTTCAATGTTTTGGACAGTAGTTCTACATCAAACAAATATTCTGCCAAGATAGAGAGCTTCGTCAGAGAGTGTTGAATACGGTTCAACTTATAGCGTAAAGGCTGTGAATCATCATCTCTTTCATGGTTTACTGTTTATATTTCTATTTCAATGTTGTATCTTTCTTTGTATTCATTCAGTGGTAAAAGGCAAGAAAGAGAGGTATTGAGAAAAAAAGATGAGAGAAATATTTAGAGGGAAAATCCAAGAGTAATTTCAGATTTCTTTTAGTTGTATTTCTATTTTGTGTCATGTACCTGAGATGTATCCCTTGCTAAGTTAGGTAAGCACTTAGTGTTTTGAGTCTAGGTAGTTACATAGTCAAGTCAAGTTTATGATGAAGCTTGATGTGTCTTTGATAGGATTATGTTGAATCCTTGGGATTGATGTATATAATACTTGGAAAGATAGTGAAAATTTCACCAACGTTGTGGTGAAGACTAGATGTAGGTTGCATTGCACTAGGTAAGTAAACTATGATACATGGCTATGTCATTTTCTTCTTCTCTACCCTGATTCTGTTTTTTACGATTCATAAGACAAAATGAAATTATCTCCTACATAATTCAATATGCATACCAAACAAAAGCTAAGTTATAAGTTCTAGTTTGAGTCTTTATTAATCAAGTTAAAAGAAGGCCTAAATTCAACCCCCTTTTTCTAAGCCATCAAGAACCTTCAATTGGTATCAAGAGCTAGGTCTCAAAAATCAAGCTTCATAGCTTGGAGGAAAAGTCTAATGGAAAACAACATGGATGTAACCACTGTGGCCTACACTTTAATAGAGAGTCAGTCAAACAACAAGCCTCCCTTTTTTAATGGAAAAACTATACTTATTGGAAAGAAAGGATGCGGATCTTCATTTAATTAATCAATTACAACATATGGAAGATAGTTGTGAATGGTTAGTGCTGATCGAGTGGTGACTTCAAAGGAAGAAGTTGAATGGAATGATGATGATAAAAAAAAGTGGAGCTGAATGCAAAAGCCATTAACTTGATGCACTGTGCTATCAGCTTCGAGTAGTACCAAAAGGTGTCTAGATACAAAATGGTAAAAGAAATCTGGGAGAAACTCCATGTCACATACGAAGGCACCAAGCAAGTCAAAGAAATAAGGATTGATATACTACAAAAAGAGTATGAAATGTTTACCATGAAAGATGGAGAAAGCACTGATGAAATGTTTGAGAGATTCTCAATCATCATAAACAGCCTAAGTTCTCTAGGCATGACCTACACTAAACAAACTCTGGTGAGGAAGGTCCTTAAGAGCCTTACAAAATAGTGAAAAATAAAAGCTACTATCCTAACTGAGAGTAACAACCTGAGTCCATTAACCTATGACAAGTTGAGAGGAAAACTTCTAGCATATGAAATCACACACTCTAGTCAAGACACTAAAAAAAGAGTGGCCCTAAAATCAAAAGTTGAGTCTTTAGAGAGTGATTCAAGTGACAGTTTTTCGGATGACGAACTTGTCTTTTTTGTTAGTAGACTAAGGAGACTGATGGGGAACAAAGGCAGGAACAAGGGCTCAAGTTCAAAGGAGTACAAGAAGGATTTGAGTAAAGTAATATGTCACAATTGCAAGGAAGCAGGACATTTCATGTTCAACTGTCCAAAGCTTAAGAAAGAGGACGGGGCAAAGAAAGAAAAGAAGAAAGTGCTCATGACTTCTTGGGAGGATCTCGAGAATGATTTGGATGAGGAAGAAGACTCCAAAGATGAAGCTCAAATCTGTTTCATGGCTAGAAATGATCAACTAAAAGAGGTAAATTATGATGACTTATCTCTTGAAGACTTACATGTATTGTTGATGATCTCACTCACTATTCTGAAAAATTACTGAATAAATACAACAAATGCAAATCTAAAAATGAATTTTTGATAGAAAAAGTAAAGGAGACCGAATGTACTATTGATCTTATTGAAGAAAATAGATTTTTAAAATCTAAAATTGAAAAATACAAAGGAAAGCGCATTATTGATCCCTCTCAAGAACTTGTTGTTGAAAATCAAAGATTGAATGAAATAATTAAAAGTTTGAATAACGATTCAGCAAAATTTGCACATAATTCAAGCAACTTTGACAAATTACTTACTAATCAAAGACCATTATTTGAAAAATCAGGTTTGGATTATGTAACAAAAAATAATGTAATTTTTGAAAAACCATGTGCTAAATTCACGACATCATCTTCAAGAACAAAACCCTCATTTGATACATCTGGTCTTAGATATTCATCTAATAATGATGTTGCCTTTGAAAAGCCATATTTTGATAAAAATGTATCATCACCAAGAACTAAACCTAGTTCAAAAAATTTTGGTATGGGTTACATCACACACAATGAGGTTGTTTATAGAAAATCACACTTTGACAAAAGAGACTCATATTCAAGCCATTTGTGTCAAAAAATTTTGGTTTAAGTCATGATGCAAAAAGAGGTGCTAATTCTAGAAATGGATTTATAAAAAAAATGCACCTTTTTCAAAAACCAGAAAATTCCAATCTTTTAATCACCATCAGTAACATAACTTCAATTGTTTTCAGCAATATGCACACATAAATCACTACTTTAATTGTAATAAACCTAGTCACTCTTTTTCTCAATGCTTTATTGATAAAAGAAGAGTGAAAAACAAAACATACAAGGTTATTTGTGATTTCAATAAACTTGGACAACCAAGAAGGATTAACTTCAAAAGATCCAAATTAGTTTGGATACCTAAGGTTACTTAAGAGTGTGTGCAGATTTGCCTAGCATCCAAGAAGAAGAAAGACATGTGGTACTTGGATAGCAGATGCTCTAGGCACATGACAGAAAAGTCAACATTTTTTGTCAAACTCAACAAGTATGATGGAGGATTTGTGACTTTTGATGATGACGATAAAGGTAAAATTATTGCAATTGGAAAAGTAGGTAAATATTTCTCTACTTTTATTGATGATGTTTCTTGGTTGATGGTTTGAAACACAATCTTTTAAGTATTAGCCAATTATGTGATTTTGGTTACTTGGTAATTTTCAAAAGATTAGAGTGCCTTGCTGTGAGTGAAAAGACTGATGAGTATTGTTTGTGGCAAACCATTGTGATAATGTGTATGGCCTCACTCTTGATGAACTAAAAAAATCAAAATTTAGCTTGTTTTCATTCTAAAAAATCTAAAAAATTGCTATAGCATAAAAGATTGGGCCATGTTAGTATATTTCAAATAAACAAGCCTGTTAAAAGGGATTTGGTGAAAGGTCTTCCTATGATCAAGTTTGACAAAGACATCATGATAAACCCCAATTTTAGAATTTATCTTGTGTTGAATTTGGTGGATTTTATCAACTTATCTCACATTTATTCAATGAAATATTCAATGATAAACATACTTTTTAGACTTTTAATTTGCTAAATTTTATTCACTTTAATTCCATTCGATACCTTGATGTGTTTGTTAAGTGATTTCAGGCTTAGACGGTAAAGATTGGATTGAAGAAATGAAGAAAAAGCATGTAAAAGTGGAGAATTCATGAAGAAATAAAGTTTTGGAAATCTTCTCGGTTGCGCGGACGCTTGACCTTGCGCGTACGCATGACCTGAGATATCGCCATGTTGTATGTATATGTGACCTTGCGCGTACGCGTGACACAAACACATGACTCACTTAAAGAAAATGTGGCTGGTGATTTCTAGACCTCTTCAAGTCCAGATCCAACTCATTTATGAAGTATTTGAGGCCAAATTCAAGAAGGAACAAAGGGAGAGCAATTAGGTTTAGTTTAGTAACATGTTTTAAGTTATATTCTAGATAGAGAAGCTCTCTCTTCTTGATAAACCCCGATTTCGTGGTTTATCTTATGCTTATTTTAGGGGATTTATTCACCTTTTCCCACATTTATTCAATGAAATAGCATGGTTTTGCAATTCTCCCTTGATTTGTGCTTAAATGTGAAAACATGCTTTTTAGACCTTAAAAAAGCTAATTTTAACTCACTTTAATTCCATTCAATGCCTTGATATGTTTTTTAAGTGGTTTCAGGTTTAGAAGGTAAAGATTGGATTGAAGAAACGAAGAAAAAGCATGCAAAGTGGGAGAACTCATGAAAAAATAAAGGAACCGTAAAGTTGTTAAGCCTGACCTCCTCGCACTCAATCAACCATAACCTGAGCTACAGAGGTCCAAATGAAGCGGTTCTAGTTATGTTGGAAATCTAACATCTGGGGCTTCAAAATGATATAAAATTTGCTATAGTTGTCTGACGTCTAAAGATGCACACACGCACTGTACACGTGCATGCCAATTGGTACACGTGATTTACTAAAAGCAACTCGTGGCCAGCGATTTCTAGAGCATTTTGGGCCCAATCCAACTCATTTCTAATGCTATTTCATACAGAATTCAATCTTCCGGAAAAGGGAGAGCAATTAGTTTAGCCAACATAAGCCTTTAGTTAGTTTTCTAGAGAGAGAAGCTCCCTCTTCTCTCTAGAATTAGGTTAGGATTAGGTTAGATTGTCTTAGATCTTGAATTAATTACTTGATCTCATCTTATTTCTTTTGTAATTTCTCATTTCGACATCTTGATTCTCTTAGTTGCAATGTTAATTTCTCATTTTGCTCTCTTGTGTGATGATGAACCCATGTTGGAATTGGTTTACATTTAATGTAATTTGATGTTGATGTTTCTTTTATTGATGAATTGAACTATGATTTTATTTTCCTTGCAATTAGTAGTTGTTAGATTTTACTATTTCTTGCAATTTATGATGTTTACTTCTATTGCACTCTATGTGTTTGACGAAATGTTCTCTTTAATTTTTGAGTAGTTTTGTTAACTCTTGGTCTAAGCTAAGGGAATTGAGTAACCTTGAGTCATTGGATATAATGGATTTGGTGATTCGAGAACCCTTGGTGATCAATTTGATACCCATTGACGCTAACCCACTACTAAGTTAATTAGTAGGTTGCTTGGGACTTAAGGGTTGATGTGATCAAACCTATTTGATATACTTCAAGCTTAGGAGTAGACATTACGTACTTAAAGCTTTTCGAAAGTAGACTTAATAGGTTGGTACCTCATAATTATCAATATTTGGGGTGTTGACAAGGATAGTGATTTCAATTTCCCATGTCTTAGCCAAGAGTTCTTTACCTTGCTTTCTTTAATTGCTTGCTTGATTTACTTTTATTGCCATTTATTTTCCACCCCTTATAAATCAAATCCCCTTGTTCCTTCATAGCCAATAAGCATACACTTCATTGCCATCCTCGTGAGATGACCCAGAGTTTAAATACTTCGGTTAATTTTCATTGGGGTTTGTACTTGTGACAACTCAAAATTTTTGATTGGGAAAATTGTTTGTTGGTTTAGAACTATACTTGCAACGAGGATTTCATTCACTTGAGGAAATTCTATACCATCAAAGAATTCACTCGTCAAAATGGCACCATTGTCGGGGATTGCAATGGTGTTATGTTATTGGCTATTGTATATATTGTGAATAGCTTGATTTTTGGTTTGTTTATTAGTTTTTTCTAGTTGTAGGATTTTTGTTCTCTTTGATTCTTGTTAGCTTTTGTTTATTTTCTCTCGTCAGTATGAATTCTCATCCTTTTGGCTATGAGCATGGTTACAACTATGTTGTAGGGAATGGAAGCTTCAAATATCCTTTTGTGAATAGCTTTTTGTGTTTTTCGAAAATTAAGTGGAAAAAAATATCAAAATTCTTAATGAGAATTCCAGGAATCAGTGCAATGCTAGTCTAAGACTCCGGTCCAGGAATTAGACATGGCTTCATAGCCAGCCAAGCTTTCAAAGAAAGCTTCGGTCCAAAACACTAGACATGGCCAAAGGCCAGCCAAGCCTTAGCAGATCACTGCTCCAAAAGCAAGATTGATAAAAATCATCAAGCTCTTGTGATGACAAGTTGAAACCTCGGTCCAATGAGATTAGACATGGCTTCACAGCCAGCCAGATTTCAACAAATCATCATGAAACTCTAGAATTCATCTTCAAGAATTTTGAAAAAAATAAATACCTAATCTAAGCAACAAGATGAACCGTCAGTTGTCCAAACT
>NC_029777.3:80822275-80822553 GCF_000817695.3 Arachis duranensis
GTGTAGAAACTCCACCGTTGAAAATACATAAGAACAAGGTCTAGGCATGGCCATGAGGCCAGCCTCCCAATGATCTAAGATTGCATAACAATGAAGATAGCTACCCCTTGATCTGATCTAAGAACTAGATGTCCAAAGATGAAAATACAATAGTAAAAGGTCCTATATATAGAAACTAGTAATCTAGGGTGTACAGAGATGAGTAAATGACATAAAAATCCACTTCCGGGCCCACTTGGTGTGTGCTTGGGCTGAGCAATGAAGCATTTTCGTGTAGA
>NC_029777.3:80825079-80825685 GCF_000817695.3 Arachis duranensis
TCCCTTTCTTCTTTCTAGAGGTTTCTCCGGCGTTAGATGCCATAAATGGTTATGGAAAAACAAAAAGCAATGCTTTTACCACACCAAACTTAAAATGTTTGCTCGTCCTCGAGCAAAAGAAGAAAGAGGAGAGTAGAAGAAGAAGAAATGAGGAAGAAGGGAATGGCTTTGTGTTCGGTCAAGAAGTGGAAGAAGTGGTGTTTAGATTGTGTGAAAATGAATGAGTGAAGGAGGGTATATATAGGAGAGGGGGAAGGGAGGGTTCGGTCACTTGAGGGTGGGTTTGGGTGGGAAAGTGGTTTGAATTTGAATGGTGAGGTAGGTGGGGTTTTATGAAGGATGGATGTGAGTGGTGAAGAGAAAGATGGGATTTGATAGGTGAAGGGTTTTTGGGGAAGAGGTGTTGAGGTGATTGGTGAATGGGTGAAGAAGAGAGAGAGAGTGGTAGGGTAGGTGGGGATCCTGTGGGGTCCACAGATTCTGAGGTGTCAAGGAAAAGTCATCCCTGCACCAAATGGCAAACAAAATCTCGTTTTGTGCCAATTCTGGCGTTAAACGCCGGGCTGGTGCCTATTTCTGGCGTTTAACGCCAGCTTCTTGCCCTTT
>NC_029777.3:80825783-80826062 GCF_000817695.3 Arachis duranensis
CCCAGAATGGTGCCAGACTGGGCGTTAAACGCCCAACAGCTAACCTTACTGGCGTTTAAACGCCAGTAGGTGCGTCCTCCAAGGTGTGCTGTTTTTCTTCCTGTTTTTCATTCTGTTTTTGCTTTTTTCATTGATTTTGTGACTTCTTATGATCATCAACCTACAAAAAAAAATAAATAACAAAATAAAATAGATAAAATATAACATTGGGTTGCCTCCCAACAAGCGCTTCTTTAATGTCAGTAGCTTGACAGAGGACTCTCATGGAGCCTCACAGAT
>NC_029777.3:80826158-80826271 GCF_000817695.3 Arachis duranensis
GTGGGGGTTCAACACCAAACTTAGAAGTTGGTTGTGGCCTCCCAACACCAAACTTAGAGTTTGACTGTGGGAGCTCTGTTTTTTAGAGAAGCTCTTCATGCTTCCTCTCCATG
>NC_029777.3:80828874-80830092 GCF_000817695.3 Arachis duranensis
AAAAAATGTGATTGAGAAGATATGATTTGAAAAACATTTTAAAAAGATTTGATTTTGAAAAACTAAGAACTTGACTAACAAGAAAAGATATGATTCAATCATTAAACCTTTCTCAACAGAAAAGGCAACATACTTGAAATGTTGAATCAAATCATTAATTGTTAGCAAGTATTTTTGAAAATGGAAAGAAATTGATTTTGATTGAAAAGATATGATTTGAAAAAGATTTGATTTTGAAAAACTTTGAAAACCTGAAAAAAAATTGCATTGAAAAACAGAATCTTCCCCCTTGTGCCATCCTGGCGTTAAACGCCCAGAATGGTGCACATTCTGGCGTTTAACGCACAAACTACTACCCTTTTGGGCGTTAAACGCCCAACCAGGTACCCTGGCTGGCGTTTAAACGCCAGTCTGTCCTTCTTCACTGGGCGTTTTGAACGCCCAGCTTTTTCTGTGCAACTCCTCTGCTGAATGTTCTGAATCTTCAATTCTCTGTATCATTGACTTGAGAAGACACAAATTAAAAATATTTTTGGATTTTTAATAATAAGAAAAAATCAAAATACAACTAAAATCAAATAACAATGCATGCAAGACACCAAACTTAGCAGTTTGTATACTAATGACACTAATGAGAATGCATATGAGACACACAAAATACTCAAGTCAAGAGAATTCAAAGATCAGAGAACGAGAATCATCAAGAATTACTTGAAGATCCTTAAGACACATGCATGAATGCAATAAGAACAGAAACATGCAATTGACACCAAACTTAACATGAGACACTAGACTCAAACAAGAAATATTTTTTTGGATTTTATGATTTTGTAATTTTTTTGTGTTTTTCGAAAATTAAGTGGAAAAAAATATCAAAATTCTTAATGAGAATTCCAGGAATCAGTGCAATGCTAGTCTAAGACTCCGGTCCAGGAATTAGACATGGCTTCACAGCCAGCCAAGCTTTCAAAGAAAGCTTCGGTCCAAAACACTAGACATGGCCAAAGGCCAGCCAAGCCTTAGCAGATCACTGCTCCAAAAGCAAGATTGATAAAAATCAACAAGCTCTTGTGATGATAAGTTGAAACCTCGGTCCAATGAGATTAGACATGGCTTCTCAGCCAGCCAGATTTCAACAAATCATCATGAAACTCTAGAATTCATCTTCAAGAATTTTGAAAAAAATAAATACCTAATCTAAGCAACAAGATGAACCGT
>NC_029777.3:80830822-80837921 GCF_000817695.3 Arachis duranensis
CCAAGAGATATTCACTAGAGCCTTGGTTGCTTGTAGAACAAGAGTGGTTGTCAGTCACTTTGTTCATGGGTGAGAATGATGATGAGTGTCACGGATCATGACATTCATCAAGTTGAAGAACAAGTGATATCTTAGAACAAGAACAAGCGGAATTGAATAGAAGAACAATAGTAATTGCATTAATACTCGAGGTACAGCAGAGCTCCACACCTTAATCTATGGTGTGTAGAAACTCCACCGTTGAAAATACATAAGAACAAGGTCTAGGCATGGCCATGAGGCCAGCCTCCCAATGATCTAAGATAGCATAACAATGAAGATAGCTACCCCTTGATCTGATCTAAGAACTAGATGTCCAAAGATGAAAATACAATAGTAAAAGGTCCTATATATAGAAAACTAGTAACCTAGGGTGTACAGAGATGAGTAAATGACATAAAAATCCACTTCCGGGCCCACTTGGTGTGTGCTTGGGCTGAGCAATGAAGCATTTTCGTGTAGTATGGACTATCATATATTGCTGGAAAGCCCAGGATGTCTACTTTCCAACGCCGTTAAGAGCGCGCCAATTGGGCTTTGGTAGCTCCAGAAAATCCACTTCGAGTGCAGGGAGGTCAGAATCCAACAGCATCTGCAGTCCTTTTTAGTCTCTGAATCAGATTTTTGCTCAGGTCCCTCAATTTCAGCCAGAAAATACCTGAAATCACAGAAAAACACACAATCTCATAGTAAAGTCCAGAAAAGTGAATTTTAACTAAAAACTAATAAAAATATACTAAAAACTAACTAGATCATACTAAAAACAATGCCAAAAAGCGTACAAATTATCCGCTCATCACATACCAATCTAATATATGTGATGACCCTCATTGTGGTTGTTAACCACAATCATCATATGCATATGAACCCCCTCCTCAACATAGCCCTCCACAACCATACTCACAAGTCTCATACCACCATTCACCTCCATATGATCCCAACCCATATCCACCATACCAATCACCGAATCATACATAGAGCTACCACCATTCCAACACCAATACTCCCATGAACCATAAAATCTATACACACCAACTCAAGAATTTCACCAATATGGACCACCTTCCAACTACAATACCCTTCCCTCAAACAATGAACCATCTCTTCTACCATCACCTCCCGATGAAGCCCTCATGCTAGAACTGAGAGATCTTGAATCTCATATCTTAAGGCAACAAGAGGAAGATGAAAAGAAGTTCAAGGAGCTAGGAGCCAAGATGGCTATCATGGTAGAAGCCATTGGCAACATAGTCTCATCCTGCCTAAGCTTGCGCGATCAAGGCACTCCCATTGTTGAATATGGAGAAGCAACCAAGGAGTTTAGTGAGGGAGTGGAATTGGAGCTTCAAGGTGAAAAAGAGGAGTTAAAGCAAGAAGTGTAACAAGAGGAGAAGGTAGAGATGATTGAACTAAAGGAAGTAGTGGTTAGAACCTTAGGATATGTTGAGTACATAGAGGAATCACAAATTGAAGAGACCTCTTCCATGGAGATTGAAGTTGATGTTGAGGAGGAGAGTGCACAACCTCTAAGGCACAATGTGATTGAAGAATTGGAAGAAGTGTCCCAAGCAATAAGCCCTCCTATTTATGATGATTTCACATCAACATATGATCCTTTTGAGTTTAAAGAATCCTTCCCCATTGGACTTGGAATTGATGATGAAGTAGATTTCACTAAACCTCATATCTATGATTTGAGTGATGGGGAAGAGATTGAAGGCATTGGTGAAGAAGAATGGGAACTTGAGGAAGTTTGGCAAGAGGTAAAGCTTGAGGAATCTTGCCAAGTGGTGGAAGCCTCTAGGAGAGGATGGATGGGAGTAAAGCGCGCCTTGTCAAGATCATTGGGAATTTCTCCACCTAGGTTGTCATCCAATCCTTCATTTGAGTGGGTAAAACTTCTAACTCTTAGCTCTATTATCCCACTTGAATTTGGTTTGCTTGAGACGGATGGCCAACTTAGGGCGCTTTACGGAATTAAGCGTAAGAGGAGGATGTTTAGTGGTTGGCGTTGTAAGTCTGGGCTCATTATGGTTGAAGCTTCAAGGAGCAAAGGTTGGACTAGTGCTCAATTGGATGGGTCTAGGAGGGTAGTTTGGTATTTCCATGAGAATTCATCTCTCTTGCCACCCGGAGGAAATCACCATGATCAACTCAAGGACGGGTGTGAAAACAAAGTGTGGGATCCCGGATCGCATAAGGAAGATCAACTTTGGGAGCCTATGGTTTGTGAAGAACTCCATCAAAGCTTGGTGTTATTAACTTTGAATGATGAACCACAATGGAAGTCCAAGCATTGGTGGATGTTCAAGGATGGATTCAAGCACAAGCCACCTTGATGGATAGCTCCCCATAAGTCCAACCTAAGGACAGTAAACAAAAGTGCTAGATGGGAGACACTCCACCATGATAACATCTTTCCTTTTTTCTTTTTGTAAATATTGCTAATAATGAGTTTAATTTTATGGTTTATTTGGTTAGATATGTTTATTTGGGAGTTTAGTATGTTAAATAAGGTTTTATGATATTTTGGTAGTTGTTTAAAGGTTTGGAATGCTTGGTTTGGTGCAAAAACATTGAAAAATTTTGAAAAACAGAGCACCAACCCACACGTACACGTCACTCACGTGTACGCGTTCTCCAAGCATTTTCGACCATCCACGCGCACGCGTACATGACGCGTACGCGTGGATCCAGAAGTTTCACCCCTCCATATATTCACCCGAGAGTTGTGCCTGAAGTGTGCCAACTTTGTGCCCAAGGCACGCGCATGCGTACCTCACGCGTACGCGTCACCGCTCCAAATAACTCATCACGTGCATGCGTGCATCACGCGTTTGCGTCGCTACCATTTTATCAATCCACGCTTAAGCGTACATGACGCGTACGCGTGGATTGCCCTGTTTCACCCACCTTCTTCTCTTCTCCTCCTTCCATTTCTTTCCTTCATCTCTTTTCTTTCCACCCTTCAATCATCATCCGACACTACCAAACACCATCCATAACCACTTCTTTTAGTTAGTTAGTTAATTGTTTAATTAGTACATTTTCATTTTTTTCTCTTTTTTCTTTATAAGTGTTGGATTATTAATCTTGTTTACTGTCTCTTGCTGCTGATTATTGATGAGATGTTATTTTAACATCATTGTTTTTAGTTTTCATTGTTGGATTTCTTTGTTGAGGTTATATTTTGTCACTTGATTTTGAGTTTTCATGTTTAATATTTGTGAACACCAAGTGAATGTTACATTGCCTTTAAGCTTCTTAACTCTTTTGAATTGCATGTTTTGGCCACCATGCATTCATCATCCATTGCTAAGCAATTGTATATTATCATTGTATTTTTTTAGGTGATGCTTGTTTGTGGTTTACCTTTATGCACATCACTTGTTTCATGCATTGAGATTGTAGAATTGTGAAATTGGATCGAAAGCTTACCTAGTAACATATTTTTGAGCTTTCTTAACTTTGTGGACCATGCTTGATATGTGATGGATTTCCACTTCTATCTTCTTTTTCCTAAGTTCCATAGCACCCATGTGTTTCACCTCTATATCACTTAGGTGTTGCAACAACTTCAATATGTGTCATTGATTGTTGTGTAAGTTTCATATACCATTTTGTTCACTAAGTCTACTTACACGTCAATCAATGTCCATGCATTATCCAATCTCACAATTGCTTGATTAATTGCTAGAATGCTTCCATGCCTCTTCACTACTTGTTTGATTGACTTAACTTACAAGTCTCTTGAAGTACTTCAAGCACACTAGAATAAGTGAAGTGCATACTTCTTTTGTGTAATTGGAATTGGTTTACATTTAATGTAATTTGATGTTGATGTTTCTTTTATTGATGAATTGAACTATGATTTTATTTTCCTTGCAATTAGTTGTTGTTAGACTTTACTATTTCTTGCAATTTATGATGTTTACTTCTATTGCACTCTATGTGTTTGACGAAATGTTCTCTTTAATTTTTGAGTAGTTTTGTTAACTCTTGGTCTAAGCTAAGGGAATTGAGTAACCTTGAGTCATTGGATATAATGGATTTGGTGATTCGAGAACCCTTGGTGATCAATTTGATACCCATTGACGCTAACCCACTACTAAGTTAATTAGTAGGTTGCTTAGGACTTAAGGGTTGATGTGATCAAACCTATTTGATATACTTCAAGCTTAGGAGCAGACATTACGTACTTAAAGCTTTTCGGAAGTAGACTTAATAAGTTGGTACCTCATAATTATCAATATTTGGGGTGTTGATAAGGATAGTGATTTATATTTCCCATGTCTTAGCCAAGAATTCTTTACCTTGCTTTCTTTAATTGCTTGCTTGATTTACTTTTCTTGCCATTTATTTTCCACCCCTTATAAATCAAACACCCTTGTTCCTTCATAGCCAATAAACATACACTTCATTGCCATTCTCGTGAGACGACCCAGAGTTTAAATCCTTCGATTAATTTTTATTGAGATTTGTACTTGTGACAACTCAAAATTTTTTATTGGGAGAATTGTTTGTTGGTTTAGAACTATACTTGCAACGAGGATTTCATTCATTTGAGGAAATTCTATACCATCAAAGAATTCACTCGTCACTTCTCTCTAGAATTAGGGTAGATTTAGGTTAAATCCATCTTAGATTTAGGTTTTAATTCTTGTTTTGATCTAGTTTTATTTACTTTTCCTTGTTGAATTATCTTAATTCTCTTAGTTCTTTTATTAAATTCTCTATTTTTTACTTCTAGTTTTTTGAACTCTTGTTAATTTGGATTTTTTTAATACAATTTGATATTTTTATGTTTATTGATGTTTAATTGAGTTATTTTTATTAATCTCTTGCAATTAGTAGCTATAGATTTTACTTATTCTTGCAATTTAATATGCTTTTCTTTTTATGCACACCAAGTGTTTGATAAAATACTTGGCTTAGTTTTAGAGTAGATTTTTTAGCATTCTTGACTTGGAAAGAGAAGTTTGGTAATCTTGAGTTATTAATATCCAATTCGAATTAGTGATCTAGAGTTGTTAGTTTAACCTTATTTTTATTGATACTACTTATGGGTTAAGGTTAATGACGATCGGATTTTCTATCGGTAAAGAATTCACAAATAAGTTCGTGTTGTAAGTATAGTTTCTAAACCAACGGAGAATCCTTTCGTACAAAAGTTTTGGTTGTCACAAGTAACAAACCCAACAAAATTTATAAACCGAATTATTCAAACCTCGGGTCGTCTCTCAAGGAATTGCAGGGAGGTATGTTTTATTATTGGTTATGGAAAATAGTATTTTTGGGTTTTTGAAAAGTTTGAACAAGAGAAATAAATTACAGGAATTAATAAATCAATAACTAAGAAAACTCTTGGCAAGGTATGAAAATTAGAAGTCCTATCTTAGTTATCCTTATCAATTGTGATGAGAATTGCTCGTTGCTCCCACTTTGTCAACCTCTAACTATGAAGGTAAGTCAAGTGGATAAATCAATATGAATCCTCAAGTCCTAGTCAATTCCCAAAGAAAGACTAGAGTTAGTGGAATTCAAGTCAATTAGCAACTTCCAATTATCAATCAACAAAAGAATTTGATAACTCAAGAGTCTCTAATTACTCAACCAAAGCCAAGAATATAGAAAGCTAAATAAAAATCATATATCTGAAATACCTCAAACTGCATTAATAAAAGAAATCAAATCTAACATGGAAAAGTTCATAAATTAAATTGAGAAAATAAATAAAAGGGACATTGAACCTGGAAATTGAGAAGTAGAAATCCTAATCCTAAAAGAAATCCTAAATCCTAAAACCTAAGAGAGATGAAGGAGCCTCTCTCTCTCTCTAAAAACTACATCTAAACCTAAAATTATGTATATGAGAAGTTGTATGAATTGTGTCCCCCCATGAATGGTTGCATTCTCCCACTTTATAGCCTCTAATCTGTGTTTTCTGGGTTTGGATCTAGACCAAAAAGGGTCCAGAAATCGCTGGGGCAGACTTCTGCAATTTTTTGCACGTGGGGTCCGTCACGTGTTCGCGTGGGTCACGCATCCGTGTCATCTGGAGTTTTTCTCTTCCACGCGTCCGTGTCAGTCACGTGTCCGCGTCAATTATGTTTTGCGCTAGTGATGAGCGGATAATTTATACGCTTTTTGGCATTGTTTTTAGGTAGTTTTTAGTATGATCTAATTACTTTTAGGGATGTTTTCATTAGTTTTTATGATAAACTCACATTTCTGGACTTTACTATGAGTTTGTGTGTTTTTTTGTGATTTCAGGTATTTTCTGGCTGAAATTGAGGGACCTGAGCAAAACTCTGATAGGAGGCTGACAAAGGACTACTGATGCTGTTGGAATCTGACCTCTCTGCACTCAAAATGGATTTTCTGGAGCTACACAACTCCAAATGGCGCGCTCTCAACGGCGTTGGAAAGTAGACATCCAGAGCTTTCCAGAAATATATAATAGTTTATACTTTATTCGTGATTAGATGACGTAAACTGGAGCTCAACACCAGTTCCATGCTGCATTCTGGAGTCAAACGCCAGAAGCACGTCACGAACCAGAGTTGAACGCCCAAAACACGTTACAACTTGGCGTTCAACTCCAAGAGAAGCCTCAGCTCGTGGATAGATCAAGCTCAGCCCAAGCACACACCAAGTGGGCCCCGAAAGTAGATTTATGCATCAATTACTTACTCCTGTAAACCCTAGTAGCTAGTTTAGTATAAATAAGACTTTTTACTAGTGTATTAGTCGTCCTTTTGACCATGTTACATCTTTGGTCTCAGTTTTATTTTATTATTCATCTTAGGAGACTATTGATCACATTTTGGGGGCTGGCCATTCGGCCATGCCTGGACCTTTCACTTATGTATTTTCAACGGTGGAGTTTTTACACACCATAGATTAAGGGTGTGGAGCTCTGCTGTACCTCAAGTTTCAATGCAATTACTATTATTTTTTATCCAATTAGATTTATTCCTGTTCTAAGATATTCGTTGTACTTCAACTTGATGAATGTGATGATCCGTGACACTCATCATCATTCTTACCTATGAACGCG
>NC_029777.3:80838089-80839689 GCF_000817695.3 Arachis duranensis
GTGGTATTCCGAGTAGGATTCCGGGATTGAATGACTGTGACGAGCTTCAAACTCCTGAAGGCTGGGTGTTAGTGACAGATGTAAAAGAATCACTGGATTCTACTCCAACCTGATTGAGAACCGACAGATGATTAGCCGTGCTGTGACAGAAAATTTAGACCTTTTTTACTGAGAGGATGGGATGTAGCCATTGACAACGGTGACGCCCTACAGACATCTTGCTATGGAAAGGAGTAAGAAGGATTAGATGAATGTAATAAGAAAGTAGAGATTCGGAAGGAACATAGCACCTCCATGCACTATTCAGAAGGAACACAACACCTCCATACACCTATCTGAAACTCCCACCATTGAATTACATGAGTAACTTTATCTTTATTTCCTGTTTATTTTATTTATCTTTTAATTAACTAATCTAATCACATTTGAATCCGCCTGACTAGGATTTACAAGATGACCATAGCTTGCTTCATACTTACAATCTCCGTGGAATCGACCCTTATTCATGTAAGGTATTACTTGGACGACCCAGTGCACTTGCTGGTTAGTTGTGTGGAGTTGTGACTAAGTGTAATTCATGTGTGAGAGCTACCAAATTATTGGAGCCATTGTTGATGATCACAAAATCCGTGCACCAAGTTTTTGGCGCCGTTGCCGGGGATTGTTCGAGTATGGACAACTGACGGTTCATCTTGTTGCTCAGATTAGGTAATTTTCTTTTCAAAAAGTTTTCAAAAATTTTTCAAAAAATTTTTCTTTATTTTCGTTTTTCTAAAGAATTTTTTCGAAAAAAATAAAAGAAAATACAAAAAAATCATAAAATCATAAAAATAAAAAATATTTTGTGTTTCTTGTTTGAGTCTTGAGTCAATTTTTAAGTTTGATGTCAATTGCATGTTTTAAAAATTATTATGCATTTTTTGAAAATTCATGCATTCATAGTGTTCTTCATGATCTTCAAGTTGTTCTTGACAAGTCTTCTTGTTTGATCTTGATGTTTTCTTGTTTTGTGTTGTATGTTATTTTTCATATGCATTTTTGCATTCATAGTGTCCATGCATTAAAGAATTCTAAGTTTGGTGTCTTGCATGTTTTCTTTGCATCAAAAATTTTTCAAAAATATGTTCTTGATTTTCATCATGACCTTCAAAGTGTTCTTGATGTTCATCTTGACATTCATAGTGTTCTTGCATGCATCATGTGTTTTGATCCAAAATTTTCATATTTTGGGTCATGTTTGTGTTTTTCTCTCTCCTCATTAAAAATTCAAAAATCGAAAAATTATATCTTTTCCTTAATTTTCTCATAATTTTTGAAAATTTGAGTTGACTTAGTCAAAAAAAATTTAAAATTAGTTGTTTCTTACAAGTCAAGTCAAATTTTCAATTTTAAAAATCTTATCTTTTCAAAATCTTTTTCAAAAATTAAATCTTTTTTTATTTTTTTTAATTTTTGAAAATCTTTTTAAATATTTTTCAAAAATCTTTTCTTAATTCTATCTTGATTTTCGAAAATTATACTAACAAGTAATATGATTGATTCAAAAATTTGAAGTTTGTTACATTCTTGTTAAGAAAGGTTCAATCTTTAAATTCTAGAA
>NC_029777.3:80839780-80843993 GCF_000817695.3 Arachis duranensis
TATCTTCTTATCTTATCTTTTTATCATATCTTTTTCAAAATTTATCTTTTTCAAAAATTTGATTTCAAAATATCTTATCTAACTTCTTATCTTCTTATCTTTTCAAATTTGACTTTAATATCTTTTTCAACTAACTATTTGACTTTTTGTTTGTTTCTTATCTTTTTCAAAACCACCTAACTACTTTTTCCTCTTTAATTTTCGAAAATATCGCATCCCTTTTTCAAAATTCTTTTTAAATTAACTAATTGTTTTAAATTTTAATTTTAATTATATCTTATCTTTAATTTTCGAAAATCATTAACTACTTTTTCAAAATTATTTTCGAATTCTCCCTCTCTTCTCTTCTTCTATTTATTCATTTATTTACTAACACTTCTCTTCACCTCTCTTCATCTCCAATTACTGCCTCTATCCTCACCCTCGTGATTGGATTCTCCACTTTTATTCCTTTCTTCTTATACTAATAATAAGGATCCTCTTTGTCCAGATATAGAGGATTCTTCTTCCTTTTCTTTTTCTCCTCTCTTTCATATGAGCAGGAACAAGGAAAAAGATACTCTTGTTGAAGCTGATCCTGAACCTGAAAGGACTCTGAAGAGGAAACTAAGAGAAGCTAAATTACAATAATCCAGAGACAACCTTTCTGAAATTTTTGAACAAGAGAAGGAGATGGCAGCCGAACCCAACAACAATAATGCAAGGAGAATGCTAGGTGATTTCACTAAACCAACATCCAAATTTGATGGAAGAAGCATCTCCATTCCGGCCATTGGAGCAAACAATTTTGAGCTGAAACCTCAATTAGTTGCTCTAATGCAACAGAACTGCAAGTTTCATGGACTTTCATCTGAAGATCCTTACCAGTTTTTAACTGAGTTCTTGCAGATTTGTGAGACTGTAAAGAAGAATGGAGTAGATCCTGAAGTCTACAGGCTCATGCTTTTCCCTTTTGCTATAAGAGACAGAGCTAGAACATGGTTGGACTCACAAACTAAAGATAGCCTGGACTCCTGGGATAAGCTCGTCACGGCCTTCTTGGACAAATTCTTTCCTCCTCAAAAGCTGAGCAAGCTTAGAGTGGATGTTCAGACCTTCAAGCAAAAAGATGGTGAATCCCTCTATGAAGCTTGGGAAAGATACAAGCAGATGACCAAAAAGTGTCCTTCTGACATGTTTTCAGAATGGACCATATTAGATATATTTTATTATGGTCTATCTGAGTTTTCCAAGATGTCATTGGACCATTCTGCAAGAGGGTCCATTCACCTAAAGAAAACGCCTGCAGAAGCTCAGGAACTTATTGACATGGTTGTAAATAACCAATTCATGTACACTTCTGAGAGGAATTCCGTGAATAATGGGACGCCTCAGAGGAAGAGAGTTCTTGAAATTGATGCTCTGAATGCCATATTGGCTTAGAACAAAGTGTTGACTCAGAAAGTCAACATGATTTCTCAAAGTCTGAATGGATGGCAAAATGCATCCAACAGTACTAAAGAAGTAGCTTCTGAAGAAGCTTATGATCCTGAGAACCCTGCAATAGTAGAGTATGATCCTGAGAACCCTGCAATAGCAGAGATAAATTACATGGGTGAACCTTATAGAAACACCTATAATTCATCATGGAGAAATCATCCAAATTTCTCATGGAAGGATCAACAAAAGCCTCAACAAGGCTTTAATAATGGTGGAAGAAACAGGCTAAGCAATAACAAGCCTTTTCCATCATCTTCTCAGCAACAGACAGAGAATTTTGAGCAGAGCCCCTCTAATTTAGCAAATTTAGTCTCTGATCTGTCTAAGGCCACTTTAAGTTTCATGAGTGAAACAAGGTCCTCCATCAGAAATTTGGAGGCACAAGTGGGCCAGCTGAGTAAGAAAGTCACTGAAACTCCTCCGAGTACTCTCCCAAGCAATACAGAAGAAAATCCAAGAGGAGAGTGCAAGGCCATTGATGTAATCAATATGGCCGAATGCACAAGGGAAGATAAGGACGAAAATCCTAGTGAGGAAGACCTCCTGGGACGTCTCTCAAACAAGAAGGAGTTCCCTATTGAGAACCTAAAGGGACCTGAGCAAAACTCTTATAGGAGGCTGACAAAGGACTGCTGATGCTATTGGAATCTTACCTCCCTGCACTCGAAATGGATTTTCTGGAGCTATAGAACTTCAAATGGCGCTCTCTCAATGGCGTTGAAAAGTAGACATCCAGATATTTCCAGCAATATATAATATTCCATACTTTATTCCTGATTAGACGATGTAAACTGGTGCTCAACACCAGTTCCATGCTGCATTCTGGAGTCAAACGCCAGAAACACGTCACGAACCAGAGTTGAACGCCCAAAACACGTTACAACTTGGCGTTCAACTCCAAGAGAAGCCTCAGCTCGTGGATAGATCAAGCTCATCCCAATCACACACCAAGTGGGCCCCGAAAGTAGATTTATGCATCAATTACTTACTCCTGTAAACCCTAGTAGCTAGTTTAGTATAAATAAGACTTTTTACTAGTGTATTAGTCGTCCTTTTGACCACGTTACATCTTTGGTCTCAGTTTTATTTTATTATTCATCTTAGGAGACTATTCATCACGTTTTGGGGGCTGGCCATTCGGCCATGCCTGGACCTTTCACTTATGTATTTTCAACGGTGGAGTTTCTACACACCATAGATTAAGGGTGTGGAGCTCTACTGTACCTCAAGTTTCAATGCAATTACTATTATTTTCTATCCAATTTGATTTATTCCTATTCTAAAATATTCGTTGCACTTCAACTTGATGAATGTGACGATCCGTGACACTCATCATCATTCTTACCTATGAACACGCGTGACTGACAACCACTTCCGTTCTACCTTAGACCGGGCACATATCTCTTGGATTCCTTGATCAGAATCTTCGTGGTATAAGCTAGAATTAAGGTCTAACCTTGTCTGTGGTATTCTCAGTAGGATTCCGAGATTGAATGACTGTGACGAGCTTCAAACTCCTGAAGGTCTAAACCTTGTCTGTGGTATTCTGAGTAGGATTCAATGATTGAATGACTGTGACGAGCTTCAAACTCCTGAAGGCTGGGCGTTAGTAACAGACGCAAAAGAATCACTGGATTCTACTCCAACCTGATTGAGAACCGATAGATGATTAGCCGTGCTATGACAGAGCATTTGGACCTTTTTCACTGAGAGGATGGGATGTAGCCATTGACAACGGTGACGCCTTACATACAGCTTGCCATGGAAAGGAGTAAGAAGGATTGGATAATGTAATAAGAAAGTAGAGATTCGGAAGGAACACAGCACCTCCATGCACCTATCTGAAATTCCCCCCATTGGATTACATGAGTAACTTTATCTTTATCTCCTGTTTATTTTATTTATCTTTTAATTATCTAATCCAATCACATTTGAATCCGCCTGACTGGGATTTACAAGATGACCATAGCTTGCTTCATACCAACAATCTCTGTGGAATCGGCCCTTACTCACGTAAGGTTTCCAACAATCTCCGTGGGATCGACCCTTACTCACGTAAGGTATTACTTGGACGACCCAGTGCACTTGCTGGTTAGTTATGTGGAGTTGTGACTAAGTGTAATTTATGTGTGAGAGCTACCAAATTATTGGAGCCATTGTTGATGATCACAAAATCCGTGCACCAATTAGTCACGCGTCTGCGTCGTTCACACGTTTGTGTCGATGCCATTTTGCTCAAGGCACGCAGTCGCGTCGTCCATGCATTCGCGTCGCTGCCAATTCTTCAAAAACTCCATTTTGTGCGTTCCTTCCATTTTTGCGTATTTTCTTTCTGTCTTCTAAGCCATTCCT
This sequence comes from Arachis duranensis, assembly GCF_000817695.3. Lineage (NCBI taxonomy): Eukaryota > Viridiplantae > Streptophyta > Magnoliopsida > Fabales > Fabaceae > Arachis > Arachis duranensis. Next base: position 80,843,612 of record NC_029777.3, read on the forward strand.
GCCCTATAAAGCCTGAAAATACTCAACACACAAATCACGGCATCAAATGGTAATAAAGGATAATTAAATTTAACATTTTTAAGGCATAGGAAACATATTTTCACATATATCATAAAATAAGGAAGGAATTGTAAAACCATGCAATTCATATGCATAAGTGGGTGAAAATTGATAAAATCACTCAATTGAGCACAAGATAAATCATAAAATAGTGGTTTATCAACCTCCCCACACTTAAACATTAGCATGTCCTCATGCTGAATCCGAGAGAAGAGAATGGAGGTAAAATGGTGGAATCTTGTGCAATGCAATCTATTCTAAATGCAAGCTACCTAAATGAGTTATGCAATTCTACTTACTATTCACTTATATATATATATAT
>NC_029777.3:80844256-80846078 GCF_000817695.3 Arachis duranensis
GCCACTGACAACGGTGAAACCCTTGCATACAGCTTGCCATGAGAAGGAGTAAGAAGGATTGGATGAAGACAGTAGGAAAGCAGAGAGACAGAAGGGACAAAGCATCTTCATACGTTTATCTGAAATTCCCACCAATGAATTGCATAAGTATCTCTATCTTTATCTTTATGTTTTATTCATACATCATCCATAACCATTTGAGTTTGCCTGACTAAGATTTACAAGGTGACCATAGCTTGCTTCATACCAACAATCTCTGTGGGATCGACCCTTACTCGCTTAAGGTTTATTACTTGGACGACCCAGTGCACTTGCTGGTTAGTTGTGCGAAGTTGTGTTTATGCCATGGTATTGAACACCAAGTTTTTGGGTTCATCACCGGGGATTATTTGAGTTGTGAAAAGTATTGATCACAATTTCGTGCACCAAGTTTTTGGCGCTATTGTCGGGGATTGTTTGAGTATGGACAACTGACGGTTCATCTTGTTGCTTAGATTAGGTATTTTTTAGAATTCTTAAGAATGAATTCTAGAGTTTCATGATGATCTGTTGAAGTCTGGCTGGCTGTGAAGCCATGTCTAATTTTATTGGACCGAGGTTTCAACTTATCATCACAATAGCTTCTTGATTTCTATCAATCTTGCTGTTGGAGCAATGATCTACTAAGGCTTGGCTGGCCATTGGCCATGTCTAGTGTTTTGGACCGGAGCTTTCTTTGAAAGCTTGGCTGGCTATGAAGCCATGTCTAAATCCTGGACCGAAGTCTTAGACTAACACAGAAAAAGCTGGGCGTTCAAAACACCCAGTGAAAAAGGGCAAACTGGCGTTTAAACGCCAGCCAGGGTGCCTGGCTGGGCGTTTAACGCCCAAAAGGGTAGTGGTTTGGGCGTTAAACGCCAGAATGTGCACCATTCTGGGCGTTTAATGCCAGGATGGCACAAGAGGGAAGATTTTGTTTTCAAATCAAATTTTTTTAGTTTTCAAAATCTTTTCAAAATCAAATCTTTTTCAAATCAATTTTTTTCAATCAAATCTTTTTCAAAATCAATTTCTTTCTATTTTCAAAAATACTTGCTACCAATTAATGATTTGATTCAACATTTCAAGTATGTTGCCTTTTCTGTTGAGAAAGGTTTAAAGTTTGAATCATATCTTTTCTTGTTAGCCAAGTTATTAATTTTTAAAATCAAATCTTTTTAAAATATTTTTCAAATCATATCTTCTCAATCACATCTTTTTTAAAACCAATCATATCTTCCTAATCACATCTTTTTCAAAATAGTTTTCAATCATATCTTCTTAATTTCTAATTTCAACATCTTTTCCAAAAATAACTTGATTTCTTTTCCACTCTTGGTTTTCGAAAATCAATTAGTGTTTTTCAAAATGTTTTCAAAATCTTTTAAATTATTTTCGAAAATTTCTTCCCCTCTTCTCACATCCTTCTATTTATGGACTAACACTATTCCTTAATGCACAATTCGAACTCCATCTTTCTTGATAAGTTCGAATTTTCTAACTCTTCCTTCATTTTTCTTTTCCTCTGAAACCTCAAGGAATCTCTATACTGTGACATAGAGGATTCCATATTTTCTTGTTCTCTTCTCTTTCATATGAGCAGGAGCAAAGACAAAAGCATTCTTGTTGAGGCTGACCCTGAACCTGAAAGGACCTTGAAGCGAAAGCTAAGAGAAGCTAAGGCACAATTCTCTGTAGAGGACCTAACAGAAATCTTCAAAGAAGAAGAACTCATGGCAGCCGAAAATAACAACAATGCCAACAATGCAAGGAAAGTGCTGGGTGACTTTACTGCACCTACTCC
>NC_029777.3:80849153-80849461 GCF_000817695.3 Arachis duranensis
AAAGGTTAGACCAAGTCCTCACAGTCATTTGTGAAGAGGGCGCCCAATGGAAGAGAGATTCAAGAGGAAAGCCGGTTCAATTGAGAAGGCATGACCTCAAGCCCGTGGCTAGAGGATGGTTGGAGTTTATCCAACGCTCAAACATTCCCACTAGCAACCGGTCTGAAGTTACTCTAGACCGGGCCATCATGATCCATAGTATCATGATCGGAGAAGAAGTAGAAGTTCATGAGGTTATAGCCCAAGAACTTTATAAGGTGGCGGACAAGTCCTCTACCTTGGCAAGGTTAGCCTTTCCTCATCTCATT
>NC_029777.3:80850781-80885778 GCF_000817695.3 Arachis duranensis
GCCACTGACAACGGTGAAACCCTTGCATACAGCTTGCCATGGAAAGGTGTAAGAAGGATTGGATGAAGACAATAGGAAAGCAGAGAGACAGAAGGGACCAAGCATCTCCATACGCTTGTCTGAAATTCCCACCAATGAATTACATAAGTATCTCTATCTCTATCTTTATGTTTTATTCATCATTCATAACCATTTGAGTTTGCCTGACTAAGATTTACAAGGTGACCATAGCTTGCTTCATACCAACAATCTCTGTGGGATCGACCCTTACTCGCGTAAGGTTTATTACTTGGATGACCCAGTACACTTGCTGGTTAGTTGTGCGAAGTTGTGTTTATGCCATGGTAGTGAACACCAAGTTTTTGGGTTCATCACCGGGGATTATTTGAGTTGTGAAAAGTATTGATCACAATTTCGTGCACCATGTCCCCCCAAGAATGGATGCATTTCCCCACTTTATAGCCTCTAATCTGTGTTTTTTGGACTTGGATCTGGACCAAAAAGGGTCCAAAAATCGCTGGGGCCGACTTCTACAATTTTCTGCACGTGGGGTCCGTCACGCTTCCGCGTCATCTGGAGTTTTTCTCTTCCACGCGTCCACGTCAGTTATGTTTTGCGCTAGTCAAGCGTCCGCGTCGTTCACGCGTTCGCGTCGATGCCATTTTGCGCAAGGCACGCAGTCGTATCGTCAATGCGTTCGCGTCGCTGCCAATTCTTCAAAAACTCCATTTTGTGCGTTCCTTCCATTTTTGTGTGTTTTCTTTCTGTCCTCTAAGCCATTCTTGCCCTATAAAGCCTGAAAATACTCAACACACAGATCATGGCATCGAATGGTAATAAAGGATAATTAAATTTAACAATTTTAAGGCATAGGAAACATATTTTCACATATATCATAAAATAAGGAAGGAATTGTAAAACCATACAATTCATATGAATAAGTGGGTGAAAAATTGATAAAATCACTCAATTGAGCACAAGATAAATTATAAAATAGTGGTTTATCAGTTAACTAGGCCAATTTGACTTTCTCTCAATATAGGGATAACGTAATAGGCTTAACTCTTGGTAATTGTTGTGTTATGATTAATGACTGGGATAGAAAACCTTCATTCTCAATCTTTGCCATGAATGCCTCTTTAGTATTTGTTATCATTAGTTATTTTCTTTATTTTATTATCATTTAGATTATTGTTCTCTTATCTGCAAACCCCCTTGAAATTTATAACCGATAATATGCATACCTCACTGCAATTTTTTTGAGAGACGACCCGAGGTTTAAATACTCTCGATTTTTTTTAGTTTGTACTTGTGACAAACAAAATCAAACTCCGATGTGAGTCAATTGCCGGTTTGGAACTATACTTGCAACAAAGTGATTCTTTTATTGAGAAAAAATTTCAAATTGAAATTTTGTTTGCATCACATCACATGTGATGCTTGTCAAATAAAAAAATAAACAAAGAGTTACTTTAAACAAAAGGAAGACATTTCTTCTAAAAGGCCACTTGAATTGCTACATATTGATCTCTTTGATCCAACTAGAACTCAAAGTTTGGGTGGTAAACACTATGGTTTGGTGAATTTGAATTATTATAGAAAATTTGGTTGGGTTTTATTTATTGCACATAAAAAAATGATGCATTTTCGGCCTTTGAGATTTTTAGCAAAAGAATTCAAAATAAAAAGGATTTAAAGATAACTTCCATTAGAAGTGATCATGGTAAAGAGTTTGAAAATAAATTATTTGAATCTTTTTGTGATGAACTTGAAATTTCACACAATTTCTCTTGTCCAAGAACACCCTAACAAAATGGTATTGTGGAAAGAAGAAATAGAAGTCTTCAAGAAATGGCTAGGGCCTTGTTATGTGAAAGTGAAGTTCCTAAGTTCCTTTGGGTTGAAGCTGTGAATACGGCATACTACATTTTAAATAGAACAATCAAAAGGAAATTTTTGAAGAAATCCCCTTATGAACTTTGAAAAGAAATCCCACAAATTTGAATTACTTTCATATCTTTGGATGCAAATGCTTTGTTTTAAACACAAAAGAAAATTTAAGAAAGTTTGATCCAAAAACATATGAATGTATATCTGTAGGTTACTCCACAACTAGCAAAGCATATAGAGTTTACCATCAAGATGTTAGAATCATTGATAAGTCCATACATGTTATATTTTGTGATTCTAACATTGTTCAAAATATTTTGGAAGACTGTGATGCAGGAAATCAAGTGGAGAGCAACAAAAATGAAGCCAAAAATCAAGAAAATCATAATTCTGTGCAACCTGAGCCTGATTCAGCTATTGCAGATGATCCTACAAGAGACAATTCTATTTTATCTCCTGTAATTGGTGAAATCCATAGGAATACCAGTTCCATTAATCCTAGCTTACCCGAATCTATTCATAAATCCTTAAGACCCCATGAATCAAGATTTTCGAAGAACTATCCACAAGAATTCATTATTTGGGATGTTTCTTAAGGTGTCACAACTCGATCCTCCTCTAGAAAGGCTATTAAAGAAATGAATTTAACCTTTCTATTACAAATTGAGCCTCAAAATATCAAAGAAACACTTGAAGATCCTTTTTGGGTAAAGGCTATGGAGGAAGAACTTAAACAATTTGAGAAGAATCAAGTGTGGACTTTTGTTCCTAATCCTATTGGAAAGAAGATGACCATCACTAAATGGATTTTCAGGAACAAATTGGGTGAAGATGGAGTCACTGCTAGGAACAAAGCAAGATTGGTGACAAAAGGATATGATCAAGAAAAAGGGATAGACTTTGATAAATCCTTCTCTCCTGTGGCCCGAATGGATGTTGTAAGCCTTTTTCTAGCATATGATGCCCATTGTGCTGGTGCACGAATCCCCACACTTTCGTACAGCTGTACCAGCAAGTGCACTGGGTCGTCCAAGTAATACCTGAGCGAGTCAAGGTCGATCCCACGAGTATTGTAGTTTAAAGCAAGATATGGTTATCTTGCAAGTCTTAGTCAGGCAAATAATAATTCAGTTAGATTGATACAAGGGCAATTAATGATAAGAATACTGAATTGGAATCTATACTAGGAATATAGTTGAGGATTGGAGTTGCTTTGTTCTTCTGAATTAACTCTGATATTACTGTCTTCTTGGCTTGTGAGTGATTTCTTCAATGGAAGACTATAAATGATTAACGCCTTTATTGAGAGGTCGTCAATACTCCTTCGGATCTGAACCCCAGGGTTAGTGTGGATCCATCTTTGCTTGAGGGTGAAGCGCGTACAGTCCATTCTCCTTAATGATCCTACTCAAAATGCCACAGACAAGGTCAAATCTTCCGGATCAGAGAATGCTACATCTTTGGGTTCTAGCCTCTACCACAGAGACCCTAATCTCCCCATAAATTGAATGAACTGGTGTCTTGAGAAGTCCCCAACAAAGTCATGGATTAGCTATCTGAGAGATGTATAATCAAGCTAGTGATTCGTGCTTTCCACTGAAGTATTCACACGAACCTAAGTAGACATGGGTGTTTGTCAGGCACGTTCATCTTAGTATGATTAACAGAGCTGATTGTCACTGATCATCCTATTCACCATGTTGAAGTACAAATATACATCTTAGAATTAATCAAACACAGATCGAAGAAAAATAGTAATACTTTTAATAATTCATAGGACTCAGCAGGGCTCCTCCCCTCAACCTAGGAGGTTTAGAAACTCATACTAAAAGGAAATACAATGGTAAAAACTTGTATAGTGTAGATGATGTATCATCCTCGAATGATTATGTAAAATACACTTTAAATACTAAACAAATGACTAGTAAGGGTAAAACAGTCTATTTAGTGCTAAAATCCACTTCTGAGGCCCACTTGGTGAGTGTTTGGGCTGAGCTTTGATGAGATCTACGTGCTAGAAGATGTTTAGGGTGTTGAACACTGGCTAGGGGATCCTCTTTGGGTGTTTGGACGCTAGTCTCTGCTTTTGGGCGCTGGACACCTGGAAGGGGGCAGAAGACTGGCATTGGGCGCCAGTTTTGAGCCTTCTAATTCAAAGCAAAGTATAGACTATTATACATTGCTGGAAAGCTGTGAAGGTTAGCTTTCCGTAGTTGTTAAGAAATATCTATTTGGATCTCTGTAGCTCCAGAAAAGCTCTTTTGAGTGCAGGTAGATCAGATCCAGACAACATCTGTAGTGCTTTCTCTGTCTTTGAATCAGAATTTTGCTCCAGCTCCTCAATTTTAGCCAGAAGATACCTAAAATTGCTCAACAACACAAAAAATCATAGTAGAATCCAAAAATGTGAATTTAACACTAAAACCTTTAAAAACTTAATAAAAACTAAACAAAACATACTAAAAACTATATGAAAATGATGCCAAAAAGCGTATAAAATATCTGCTCATCAGTGGCTTTAAACTCTTTCAAATGGATGTGAAATATATATTTTTTAAATGGTGTGATTGATAGAGAAGTCTATATGGCACAGGTCCAGGTTTTGAAAATAAAGAATTTCCAAATCATATTTTTAAACTTTCAAAAGCTCTTTATGTGTTAAAACAAGCTCCAAGAGCTTGGTATTCAAAACTTAGTTCTTTCCTTTTAAAAAATGGTTTTCAAAGAGGCACTACAGACACTACTCTATTCATTAAAAACTCTAATGATTCTTTCATCTTAATTCAAATTTATGTTGATGACATTATCTTTGGCTGAATAAATGAATCACTTTGTGCTTATTTTGGAAAAATCATGACTAGTGAATTTGGCATAAGTATTATGGGTAAACTTAATTTTTTTTCTTGGGCTTCAAATTAAATAAACTCAAAATAAAACTTTTATTCACCCAGAGAAGTATGCCAATAAACTTGTTAAGAAGTTTGGTATGGAGAATGCCAAATCCATGGAGACTCCCATGCACCCTAATTCTAAGTTAGAAAAAGGTGAAACTGAGAAAGATATTGATGAGACTAGGTATAGAGGCATGATAGGCTCCCTTAGGTACTTAACATCCTCTAGACTTGATATTGTGCAAAGTGTTAGAATTTGTTCAAGGTTCCAATCACAACTAAAAGAGTCACATCTTTCTACAGTTAAAAGAATCATTAAATATGTTCATAGCACATCCAACTTTGATTTATGGTATTCTAGGTCTGACAAATTTTCTATAGTTGATTATTGTGATGCAGATTTTGCTGGAGATGGAGTTGATAAAAGGAGTACTTCTGATATTTGCTATTTTCTGGGCAGATCCTTGAATGTTTGATCAAGCAAGAAGTAGTCTATAGTGACACTTTCCACTATTGAAGTCAAATACATTGCTACTTTGTCTTGCTGTTCACAATTGTTATAGTTGAAAACTCAGTTGGCTAAATGTAAATTGAACGTTGATAACGTTTTCTTGTTGTGTGATAATATGAGTGCCATTAATATTTCCAAAAATCCAGTTTTAAACTCCAGAACAAAACACATTGAAGTGAGATTTCACTCAATAAGAAAATGTGTTCAAAAGGGTAATATTAACATTTAATTTGTTAAATTAGAGGAATAATTAGCTGATATATTCACTAAATCACTGGCTGAGGACAGGTTTTGTTAATTTAGAACTAATTTAGGCATTCTTAGTTATCATTCTTTGTTCTAATATTGCTAATATGCTGTTTGAGATTTTTTGTCTCTCAGGTCAGGATGAGACAGTTTTGAACAAGTGAAGAGCCATCATCTTGAAACGTGGTATTTGGTATTTGGTTCTAAGTTCAAATTCATATAGGCCAATTATTCTTTTCAGATTTCATATGATACTTGTGTTTTCTTAAACACAACCACTTTTGGGTTAAATAAGAGTTAAGTTACTTGAAAGTGGGCCTCATTGATTTTGTTATATATTAATTACTATTTTAATTTTTTCGTTACTTTGCAATTTTTTAAAAAAATATAAACTCCGTAACTTTAGTAGATAATCAATCAGTAAATTAATTTTTAAATTAAAAATTTGAATTTTATACTTTATTAATATAGAGCTAATTAAAATAAGAATTTTGACACTAATTTTAAAGAATTTGGCTAAAGATTGGGCCAAACAGAACAAACTGGGAGAACCAGGCCCATATTGGGCCCAAGGCCTAACCCATCTGCCCAATACACTTAAAGAAGAATTATTCTTCTTCCCCCATTCAGAAAGAACGCTAAAAGCAAGCTCAAGAACAAGGGAAAGAAAATAAATCCTTGGTTCCACTTCAAAGTACCATATCTTCTCACTCCGAGCTCCGATCGCCGCATCGTTTACAGCCATGCGTCCAGTATGTCGAGCTCTATAAAGCTTGGTAACCAATTTCGGTAAGAAAACCCATCTCTCATCTCAGCCTCTCAATTTCCATGATTTTCAAAATTTTGGGGGTTTAGTTGTTAAAACTTGATGTCATGATGTTTAGGCTCAAATTAAACTTGATGGATTAACGGGTTTTGCTCATTTGAGGTACGGGTAAGGTAAGGGCTCTCTAAACCTTGTGGATTCTTGGATTATTGTGTGTTAGGTATTGAAAATTTGTATATAGATGTAGTAATGTGCATAGGTAGTGTGTAATTGTGTTTTGGAGCACCATTGAGGAGATGAAAACTTGATTGAGTCATTGGATTGCTGATTTTAGTGGTGAAGTTTGAGATCTTGCCTATTTATGTTGCCTTGGGTTATACAGAAAAATCGGCCAAGGTATGATTTTGGTTTCTTGTATTTAATATATAATGTCTTGTGAAAACTTAGGCTAGATGACCATAGGATAGGTTGGAATGCATGAGTATGTTAAGTTCTTAGTACATTTGATGATATTTGTTGATATAGATTGTGTAATTGTTGGGTGATTATTGTTTATGATGAAAATAGGATGCTAAGTGACGAGTTAATGATGATTGACATGTTGATATGAATAAATATGAGTAGGTGGTGATATATTGATAATCTTGTTGGTATAATTGAGAAATTCATGCAAAGGATCGTTTAAAATTAAGGAATGGTTGAGTATGGTAGGATGTGGAGGTTTTGGCGCTATTTCATTTGTGTATGGAAGGTTGTGTTTTTAGTTTGGTTTTGGTGAAAATAGAGGTTTAAGAACTTTTGTGAAAAAATGATTTTTGGCCGAACTTCGGCGAGTCATAACTCGGCTTCCGAATCTCCAAATTGTTTCAAATTTATTTGATATGAAGATTGGGTCCGTGAAGTTTATGCCGTTTTAAGAATGGATAGAAAATGTTTTATAATAAAAAAGTTATGCGTGTCGAAAGTTTGGAGTACAAAACTAAAATTCTGCAGCATTAAGCATTTTTGCCACTCTGCATACCTTGTGTACGCGACCACTGCATGTGACGCAATCAACCCCCGAGTATGGCATCTCGCGTATGCAAGCGTGAGTTGTGACTTTTGAAGGGTTATGTAAACGACCACCTGCACACGATGTGACCAACCCTTCCGGGTTTGGCATTTCGCATACGCGTGGTCCACGCGTACACGTGACCCCTGTTTCCAGCAAAATGAATTTTGTGTTTTAAAACCTAATTTTGAACCTCTAAACCTCTCTTTTTACTCATTTAGCCCCTAGATCTTAGTGGTTGATGACAAGTCATCTTATGCTAGCTTTTCAAGCATTTTTCACTTGTTTCATTAGGTTTTATGCACTTTCTTGCATTATAAGTAAGTGATTTGGAGTGGAATTGCATGATTTTGTTGAATCAATCAACCATCCTTTATTTGACACTAAATCATGAGGTTTAGGCTAAAATTAATTGGTATTTGAACAATTTATAAACCTTGTGAATTTGGTGATACTTTGATTGGTTGTTTTGATTACTTAGCTTGTAAGTGAAGAAAAGAAAAAAACAAGAAAGCGTGGCCTATAAAGCATAGCCAAAGGAAACAAAAGTGTGGCGCATCAAAGGAGAAGAGCCATAGCGTTCTCTTAGTGAGCACAGTGCTCTCTATTTGAGCGCTACTCATATCTAAGAAAGCAAATGGCAAGGAAGCTGCGCTCTCTCCCTTAACCGAGCGCTACAAGAAACCAAGGAAACAAGGCAAAATCAATACCACTCGGTTAACTCTATTAACTTTATCGGGCTCTACTTCAAATAAATTCAGGGTAAATGTTTGCTAGTGGAGGCCCCAAGGATCGAACCTTGCACTTGAGGGAGCAAGGAGAAGCGCTACTTGCAAGGAAAATAAGCCAAAAGTGGCCGAATTGCACTCACAAGGATTCGAACCAGAAGCCTCATGCTAGCAAGGAAGGAGCGCTACACTCTTTAAAGGGAAATTGCTCCCCAAATGCTTCCACCAAGGTTCAAAGAGAGGCTCCCATCCCAAGCAAAGAGCGCTCTCCATTCACTGAGCACTATAAAGTGTGACACAGCCAAAGAGCTTGTGACGTAACAATTGAGACCAAGGGGGAGTGCTGCGTTCTCCTTGTCAACCGAGTCGTGCCCTGGGAGTGTCTCATGGCACATTTTTGGTCTAAAAATCAAATTTAATTGAATCCTTCACCAATTTTGAAAGGCCCACTCCAAATTCTAAAATTCAAAAATAGGAAGTGTATAAATAGAAGTTAGTTTGATTTAGAGAAAGGCTCTTTTGGGACACTTTTCAGACACTTTTACTTTTCATTTTAAATTTTTTTGGAGCTCATTTTTAGATTTTAGCTTTGGGTTTGGGAATTGGGATTGAGAATTGAATTCTCTTTCTCTTTGTTCTTACTTCTACACTCTTCATTCTTTGTTTTGAATCCTGGATTGAGAATTGAAGGAATTCTGTTTCATTCTTGATCTGAGATCTCTCTTTGTTTACTTTCTGCATAATTTCAAGGAATTGTGATTTGGATCTAAGTTTCCTTTACTGCTTTCATCTTTATTTCTTCTTCAATTACTCTCTGTTGGATCCAGGAACGAATTGAGATCTAGACTTATTTTCTAGTCTCATTCAACCCCTGAGATCTTCAACTTCTCTTTTAGATTTCATAATTGAGTTGAATTCACTTTCTGTGTTGCTTCTTCAAGCAATTTTCCTTTTATGTTTGAGATCTGCTACATTTCCATTGATCTTTTACTTCTCTGATTGATTGCTATTTACATTCTCTTGTTTAATTTTAAATTCCCAGCTCCTAGATCATTTTTACTTTTTCAGCAATTTTACATTTCTTGCACTCTAAGATTCTGACATTTACATTTATTGCAATCTAAGTTTCAGTCACATTATTTGTTCTTTAAGATTCAGCTCTTTTACTTCTTCTGCTCTTTAATTTACTGTCAATTCCCCCTCTCCCTTTAAATTTCATGCAATTTAGCTTCTGTTGGATACAAATCACTCAAATCAACACTTGTTTGCTTGACTAAATCAACCACCTAACTAAAATTGCTCAATCCTTCAATCCCTGTGGGATCGACCTCACTCATGTGAGTAATTACTACTTGATGCGACTCGGTACACTTGCCGGTAAGTTTAGGTGTTGGAATCTGATTCCAACCCATCAGTGGTATGCCTAGTAATAAGATGAAGCTAGGAAAAAGGTGGTAACTTGGGGTGAAGTAAGGTTGAAAAATGATGAATTATGTATGAAAAGTGTAAAAAAGTGAAGTATATGTGATGACATGGCTATAATGATAGTTGTGTAATGATTATGAATGGATATGAATGTTTTGAAGGCTTACGCTCTTTATTTATCTGAGATACAAGTTTTCTTAGGTAAATCATCGTGGCTTGCCATCACGTGTTCCAAGTCGAGACTTGATACTTTGTTGACCCTACGTCATAAGGGTGACCGGGCACGTATAAATTCTACCCCCAATGATCAGATTTTATATATAAGAAAAAGTTATGCATAGACTCTTGGGGATGCACAACGGGGGACAGTCCAGGGTTTAGTAGCCGGACTTGTCGAGTTGGCTTGATAATCGATAGTTGAAACTCATCAGCCATAGAATAGGCATGCATCATATGCATATTGTTTGAATTGCATGTTTGTGCATTAATTGGGAATGCCTAAGTGAATTTACTATTTTAATTGTTATGCTTGCTATTTGCAGTACTTGTATTCTACCTGTGTTTGCCATTGTCTGCTTGTTTGTTTATGCGGTTTCACTAGTGTTGGAGGATCGGAGGAAAGGCAGAGAAGTTAGGAATTTTTAGTTAGGTTTAAGAATTGATTAAGTTAGAAATCCTTAGAAAACCACCATGATTTATGGTTTCTATTTTAGTTCTTTAAGCTTTATAATTTGAGTGTCGGAGTTCTAAGATTGCCTCTGGCTTTCCCAGGACCTTACATCTTATGTATGCTTCACCCTTACCATGCTAAGAACCGTCGGTTCTCATTCCAAACGGATATTTATATTTTTCAGATGCAGTTTGAGAGGCACCTCGCTAGGCGTTTGGAGTTCTCTGCAGCGAAGTAGATCTTTTGGGACATTATTATTATTTTGTGTACTGTTTATATGTGACCATATGTATAGAACTCTCCTTATGACTTGTTTTATTTTGTACCTCTTAGGGGAGTACGGAGAACTATGGTGTCTTTTGTATGTCTTTTGTATATTCTGGGTAATGGGTTTATTATATATATGTATGTATATGAACCTTAGTTTTCCTCGTACGCAAGTAATCCTTATTTCTGAGTGTTGCACTTTTAATTTTGTGATTTTGTTTTACCTATCCTTCAAGGCTCCTCGTATATTATATTCTTTCAAGTATTATATGTATATATGTTATATTTTAGAGGGTGTGATACCATACCACCTCTGTTTTACTACCTAAACGTAAAGCTCTGTGTAGTAGAGTATTACATTATGTTACAGAGCAATTCATTTCTGTAGAGCCTGAGGGACGTACTGACTATGCTTCTGTGCATTCTCTGTCTCTGTGTGTGTGTGTGTGTGTGTTTGTGTTTATGTGCTATTAGAATATCTAACAGGTATATGTGGCATAAATGTTCATGAGCATGCATTTGGGACATTGAAGCACTAGACTTGCGATATTGAAATTGATCAACTTGATATCACTTGTTTGGTGTGTATAGGAACCAGATGTCGACTCGTGGACGTGGTCGCGGGCTAGGAAGAGGTAGATTAGGCAATGCAAACTCTGAACCGACAAGGAATAAACCTATAGACTTTATGGCTGCCCTAGGAAACATGGCTGCGACTATGCAGGCAACATTCGAGGTGTTGGGGAATCAAATGAATAACGGGAATAATGGGAATAACAGCGAAGAGGGTCCCATGTCACTCGCCTCTTTTCTAAAGGTGCACACTTCGGCCTTCAGGGGGACCTCAAACCCTACTGAAGTGGATAACTAGCTTTAGGCAATGGAGCAGGCACTGCAGGCTCAGTAAGTTCTCGAGGAATAGTGGGTCGAATTCTAGACCTATCAGTTACAAGGTGAGGCCCAGTACTAGGGGCAGAAAACACGACGTATCCTGCAATCAGATGATGCTGTGGTACCGTAGGAAGTGTTCCGAACAGAGTTCTATAGAAAGTACTTTCTTAGTTCGGCTAGGAACGCAATGGAGCTTGCATTGCTGCAGTTAAAACAAGGCCAGATGACTGTTATTGAGTAAACTAACAAGTTCGAAGAATTGTGCCGATTCTGTCGAATCTGTCAAGGTACTCTTGAAGATTTTGCTGAATGGAAGTGTATGAAATATGATGGAGGCCTTCGGAGTGACATTCTGAGCTCCGTTGCACTGATGGAGATTATGGTGTTTTCTGAACTTGTGAATAAGAGTAGGGCGGCTGAAGAGTGTGTGAGGAAGGCGGCAGTAGAGAACAGAAGTCAGAGGATGCCTTTTCAGAGGACTCATGGAAGAAGCTTTGCACCGAGGGGCAGAAACTTTAAATGTGGAGGCTTTGTCCCACAAGCGAATCAAGGTCAGGGTAACTTCAAAAGGCCAAATAACACTAGTAATCAAGGGAGAAGGTTTAGGAAGTAGCCACAGTAGGACTTGAGTTGTTAGAAGTGCAGGAAGTATCACCATGGAGTCCCGTGCAGAGTAGGATCGGGAGTATGTTACTTTTGTGGACAACCCAGGTACTTGGCCTGGAATTGTCCAAAAACGAAGAAGTATGAGACTGGTAGGGTACACTAACTGGGAAGAGTGTTCATCACTTCTACAGCAAGTGCCAAGGGATCTGAGAAATTGATTAGAAGTAATTGTGAAGTAGCTGGTAAAATTTTAAGTACTTTGTTTGATTTTGGAGCGACGCATTCATTTATAGCATTTTGATAAACCCCAATTTTGTGGTTTATCTTGTATTGAATTTAGTGGATTTTATCAACTTATCTCACATTTATTCAATGAAATAGCATGTTTGTGAATTTCTCCTAATTTGTTCTTAAGAGTTAAAAACATGCTTTTTGGGCCTTTAATTTGCTAAATTTAATTTACTTTAATTCGATTCGATGCCTTGATATATTTGTTGAGTGATTTCAGATTTATAGGGCAAGGATTAGATTGGAGAAGTAAAGAGAAAAAATATTCAAAGTGGAGAATTCATGAAGAAATGATGATTTATAGAATTCATGGCAACGCGTACGCGTGAGGAGGAAATCTGTTAGGCGTACGGAATTTCTAATCACAAACTAACCGGCAAGTGCACCGGGTCGTACCAAGTAATACCTCAAGTGAATGAGGGTTGATCCCACGAGAATTGATAGACTAAGCAACAATGGTTGATTAATTTACTTAGTTAGACAAGCAGAAAAGAGTGTTTTGGTGTTCAAAAGCATTAATAGTAATTCAAAATATCAAAAAGCAAGCAGCAAACAAGTTGTGAATGTCTAGCTTCAGAGTTATCTATTTTCCGAATTGACTTTTCTTACTAACTATTTTAATCATGCAAGATTTAATTCATGGCAAACTATATGTGACTAAGAGCCCGTTTGGGAAACTTTAGAAGTAACTTTTTTTTTAACTTTTGACTTATGAAAAGTAGTAGTATTAATGTCTGGTACAATTTTCAAAACCAAATTACAACTTTCTAAGAAGCTATTTAGGAGCTTATAGAGAAGTTTAAAAAAATGACTTCTCTCATAATACTTCTACTTTTCATCACATTTCTATAAAATAAGCACTTTTAGAGTTAAAAATCCAAACACAAAATAACTTATTTATAAGTTACTTTTAACAGAGTCATTTATTGTTTAAGTTATTTTATCAAAAGGAGCTTAATTAAGTTAGTTACCCAAACTGGGCCTAAACCCTAATTCCTTAGACCTTTTTAGTCTCCCCTAAAATTCATCAACTGCCAATTCCTTGGTCACTTAATTCCAATTAGAGGGTGAAGTTCAATTCTAGTTTAAATGTCACAAAAATCCTAATTACCAAATATAAGAGGATTATATGTCACGTATCCCGTTAAGTCCACATAATTAGAATTTAGGATAAATTGTTTTCAACATGTTGTTCAAGTAAAGAGCTTTTCCATGTTATACAAGAACGCAATTAGAACAAGGGTCATACTTCCGTTCCACCCAAATTCATAAGATAAAGAAGGAAAAAATTCTTGAAATATAAATCAGTACATAAATTAAAATAGAAAAATAATAGTATCAATCCATACAATAGACAAAGCTCCTAACCTTAATAGTGGAGGTTTAGTTGCTCATTGTTCAAAGAGAAAATAAGGATTCAGGTAAACTGTAAATTGCAGAATGAGGTAGAAGAGAAGAGAAGAGATTCTTTTCCCTTTTATATCTAATCTAATTAATGTAAAATATATTTTTTAAAACTAAATAATATATTTTCCTATTTTTAAATAAAATAAAGTTTAAATCAGAATTAATAGGAGATTGCGTGCTTGCTTCTTGGAGAGTTGGGGACCACTTGATTCCTTAATAATCCACGCCTAACTTGAGAAATCTCAAGTTAGGCGCAGTCTTGGCAGAATTGATGGAGAATAAGTATAAACTATTATATATCGTTCGAAAGCTCTAAAAGTTAGCTTTCCAACGCCACTAGAATCACATCAATTGGACTTCTGTAGCTTGAGTTATTTAGGTTTGAGTGCAGAGAGGTCAAGGTTGACAACATCATTTGCCTTCTTCTCTTTTTCTGTGGAAACTCCATCAAATCAATCCGAATGCTACCTAAAATAAACAGAATTGCACACGAATCAAAGTAGCATCCATAGTGGCTAAAAGATAATTAATTCTTGATTAAACTCAACAAATTAAATACAAATTCACTAGAAAAAGGGAGGAAAGATGCTCATGCATCACAATACCAAACTTGAATTCTTGCTTGTCCTCAAGCAACCAAAATTAGTACATGATTAAGATGTGAATTTTCATGAGAGGTGAGAGTTCAGTTATGTTCATGTCTCTTCTTAAAGTAGGGTTTATCTATTATAATTATGAACAGTTTTGCCATCTCACTCTCCTTTGAATCAGAGGAATGTCACTGTCATTCAGAATTAGAATCCGGATCATATTATGAATTCTCTGCTCTTTGTACTCCAGTTTTATCCTTGAACACAGCATACATCCTTTACTTCTCAATAAATTGGTGCTTTGCACCTTAAGTCTAGCCGTGACTTTAAGTATTTTGTCTCAAGCTTCACTTGACACAAAAACACCACAAGCACTTGACTGGGGAACTCTCTTTAAGTTCTGATTTTTCTTTCAGTTACTTCCAGACAGTGGTGCTCAAAGCCTTTGGCATACTCTGCTAAATGTATTTGGCCTCAACTTTAGATATTCTGTCTCAAGGATTACTTGACACAAGAACACCACAAGCATATAACTAAGGAAACAACTATTTGAGCTTTTAATCATGTCTGACCTCCTTAGTCATTGATGCTCAGAGCCTTGAACCTTGCTTTTATTTTTCTTTTGCTATTTCTTTTACTTCAAGGATTAAGCTTTTGTTTAATTCAGAGAATTCATAATAGTTCTATAAATTCCTGTTCCTTATACATCAACATCCTTTGATTTAAATTCATATATGCACTGTTCATGTCATGCATTCAAAATCACAGAAAACACCACCACATTTAAGTGAATAAGACTATTCTTTGTTATAGACTCTAATTCTCATGAAATACATTCTTTTCTTCTTTTTCTTTTGGATTCAACCTCAGTGAGCGATACATGAGATACTTTCAGAAATAAAAGCAAATAATAGAATAAAAAAATAGCAAAATAAACTGGAACCTAGGAATTGAAATAACAAAGGATCATACAAAAACCAAGTAAAACAGCAGAAAACAGGAATATAACATAATAAGAACGGGAGGAAATATATAACGAAAGGAACTCAACCACCTCAGTTATCCTAGTGGCCGTCTCATTCTTCAGATTGTGCTCCTCCGTGAAGATAATTCGCTTCTCTTTGGTGCCATTAAAATAAACAAAAAAAAACACAAGCAAAGCGACAACACCAAATTTAAAAGTTTGCTTGTCCTCAAGTAAAGAAAAACTAAAAACAGGGAGGAATATAAAAAAATGTATGGAGGAGTAAAAACAAATATTAATGCAAAATAAGCCGAAAATAATAAAAGGACAAGAAAAATAAAAATTAAAACTTGTTTTTTTTCTTTTTTATATAATTATTTATTTATTTATTTATTTTTATTATATTTTGTTTATTTATTGATTTATTTATTTATGTTTTCTTTTTGAGAGTTGGTGTGGTATTTTATAACCCACAAACTAACCGGCAAGTGCACTTGGTCGTACCAAGTAATACCTCAGGTGAGTGAGGGCCGATCCCACAAGGATTGATGGATCAAACAACAATGATTGATTAAATTACTTAGTTAGATAAACAGAATAGTATGTTGAGTGTTCAAAGAGTATTAAACAGTAAATTAAGAATTTCAAAAAGCAAGCAGCAATGAGTTGGGAATAAAATATGGAGAAAATAGTCAAGGCTTCAGAGTTATCTATTTTTTTCCAGATTAACTCTTCTTACTAACTATTTTAAACATGTAAGATTTAATTTATGGTAACTATATGTGACTAGACCCTAATTCCTTAGACCTTTCTAGTCTCCTCTAAAATTTATTAACTGCCAATTCCTTGGTCAATTAATTCCAATTAGAAGGTGAAGTTCAAATTCCAGTTTATATACCACGAAAATTCTAATTACCCAAAAATAAGAGGATTATATGTCACGTATCCTGTTAAATCCAAATAATTAAAATTTAGGAGAATTTGTTTTCAAGCTGTTGTTCAAGTAAAGAGCTTTTCCAAGTTTTACAAGAACTCAAGTAGAAAGAGGGTCATACTTCCGTTCCACCCAATTTCATAAGATAAAAAGCGAAAACAATTCTTAAATTATAAATCCATACATGAATTAAAATAGAAAAAGCAATAAAATCAATCCATACAAATAGATAGAGCTTCTAACCTTAACAATGGATGATTAGTTGCTCATGGTTTAGAGTAGAAAACTAGGATTGTAAATTGGAATGGAATGGGATCCTTTCCAGGACCTTTCAAAAGGAAGGAAAGTTTCTCCCTTTTATAACTAATCCTAATAAATTTAAAATCTAATTTTTAAAATTAAAATAATATCTTTTTCTGGAATTCAAATTTGAATTTAAATTAAAATTAATTTAAATAATCAAGTATTCAATGGATGGATGGGGACCACTTGTTTCGTCCATTCTGCAACTTCTAATCTGTGTTTTCTGGGCTGAAAACTGGGTCAAAACAGCCCAGAAGTCGCTCCCAGCATTTTTCTGCGTTTTCTGCACCTAGCGCATGTCACGCGTACGTGTCAGTCACGCGTACGCGTTGCTGATCAAATCTTCAAATTACGCGTACGCGTCAGTCACGCGCACGCGTCAGGCACGCGTGCGCGTCGTTCCTCGCTGCCATCTCCTTTGATTCTTGTACTGCAGAAACTCCATCAAATCCAGCCAAATGCTACCTAAAATAAACAAAAGTGCATACGATTCAAAGTAGCATCCATAGTGGCTAAATATATAAATATAAGGAGGGTTATGATCATAGATAGATTTATTATTTGGCCAAAGAGGATTTTATGAATTGAATAAAAGAAAGTGGAATCAGGAAGTGGTGATGGGAATCAAATCTTAGAATTGATTGGGAAGGATTTGGTGCGTAATAAGGTGGGTTGGGTGATAAAGGAGGGGGGCTGTCCTGCGCCTAACTTGGGCTTGCACTGCGCCTTACTTGGAGTCTCCCGAGCCTCCAAGAATCTTTGGCCTTCATCCTTGCACCTAACTTGAAAAATCACAAGTTAAGCGCAGATCCTCCTGAGACAAATTTCTTTCTGCGCATCTATAATTTTGTATTTCGGAACCTATTTTTGTTTCAATAATTCTGCATGATCCAAACACACATAAACAAAAGAAAAACGGTAAAAACTCAACTAAAACTAAATAAATAACAAAATTAAACCAACAGAAATCAAACTAAAGGATACAAAAATATCGGGTTGCCTCGCGACAAGCATTTCTTTACCATCACTAGTTTGACGGTCAGCTCCTCTAGGGAGGAGGATCATAGGGGCTCAACTCTTCACCCCTCACTTTGAACTTCTTTCCCGTGTCTCCATAAAGTAGCTCAATATGCTCCAGAGAGAGGACTCGGTTTACTGTATAAGTCAACACTCGATTGCTAGTCAACACCACCTTCATTCCTGGGGAGAAACCTTCGGTGGGGATCTTTTTGTTTCTCTATCCTCTGGGTACTTTCTTTTTAGAACCCTCCTCCTTGATGGATGATGCATTCCCGACACCAAACTTAGGTTTGATGTTAGGAGGAATTTTATTGATTGTCACCAAAGGAGGTTTGAGCTGCAGATTCTACTGTGCATCATCAGGGGGTTCTTGAAGGTTTGGATTAATAAGCTTAGTTTGCATGCACCTCTCTTCTTCACCTACTGAATGTATATATTTGAAGACGTGAAAGACTAGTTGCTCATCATGTACTCTAAGCACTAATTCACCTACTTCTACATCAATTAGAGCTCTCCCAGTGGCTAGGAAGGGTCTTCTTAGAATTATAGAGGCATTCTCATCCTCTCTTGTGTCAGGAATCACAAAATCTACTAGGAGGAAGAACTTACCCACTTTGACCAAGATATTCTCCACTAATTCGTATGCAGGCTTTATAGATTTTTCTGCCATCTGTAATGCTATCCTTGTAGGTTGTGCCTCTTGGATTTGCAACTTCTTCATCACAGACAAGGGCATTAAATTTATGCTTGCCCCCAGATCACATAGGGCTTTCTCAAAGGTGGTGCTCCTAATGGTACGCGGAATTTGAAAGCTCCCTGGATCTGGCATCTTTCTTGGCAAGTTATTTTGAATGATGGCACTACATTTCTTAGTCAGGACCACTATCTCATCTCCCTTTAAAGGCTTCTTCTTTGACAACAGCTCCTTCATGAACTTGACATAGAGAGGCATTTGCTCCAAAACCTCAGCAAAAGGAATATTGATTTGTAACTTTCTAAAGACTTCCAAGAACTTTGAAAACTGCTTGTCCTTGATCTCCTTTTGGAGTCTCTGAGGATATGGCATTTTAGGCTTGTACTCAGGAGCCTTTGGCAATGTAGGATAAGTGTCAAGAAGCTTTTTGAATGGGTTATCCGCACGCTTTGGAGGGACGTGCTCTACTTCTTCCTTCTTCTCCTCTAGAACTTCTTTTTCAACTGGCTCCTCATAACTTGTGCTTCCATACCTGCCACTTGTCCACTTATTAAGGTGATAGCCTTGCATTCTTCTCTTGGATTTACCATTGTATCACCAGGAAATACACTTGGAGGCATCTCAGGTATTTGCTTGCTCAACTAGCCTACCTGTATATCCAAGTTTCTGAGGGAAGCTCTAGCTTTCTGCATAAAATGATTCATTACTACTTCCATATCAGTGTTCTCCTGGGGCTGAGAATTTGCCTGCTGAAATGGTTGTTGATGATGAGACTAAAACTGACAATTATTATGATTATTCTGCTGAAAACTTCCGTGAGAATTATTGTTAGAATTCTATGATCTCTGAGGTTGCTCTCTCCATCCAAAATTTGGGTGGTTTCTCTACCCCTGATTATAGGTCTTAGAGTATGGATCATTATTGGGGTTTCTAGGAGCATTCCCTATGTAATTGACCTATTCAGAAGAAAATTGAGTATAATCATAATTCTCATTTTACATAAAATTACCTGTCATGTAATAAGGGACCTCTTGAGGTGCATTCTGAGTGTCGACACCTGAAACCTGCATCCTACTCAATTGTTGAGAAATTAAACTCATCTGCTGACTCAAAATTTTATTCTGAGCAAGGATAGCATCAAGAGCTTCTACTTCCATAACGCCTTTCTTTTGAGGGGTCTTAGAGTTCACATGATTCTTGTTAGATGAATATAAATATTGGTTGCTAGCAACCAATTCAATAAGCTCAGTAGTTTCCTCCGGTGTCTTCTTCATGTGCAATAAACCACCTGCAGAATTATCTAAGCACATCTTGGACATTTCACCTAAGCCTTCATAAAAGATGTCTAGCTGAGTCTATTTAGAAAACATTCCGGAGGACATTGTCTGGTCAGTAGCTTGTATCTCTCCGAAGCTTTATAAAGGGTCTCACCATCCTTTTACCTGAATGTCTGAACATCCACCCTAAGCTTAGTCAGCTTTTTAGGTGGGAAAAATTTAGTAGCATTTTAGGTGGGAAAAATTTAGTCAGAAATCCAGTGACAACCTTTTCCCAAGTATCCAGACTCTCCTTAGGTTGAGAATCTAACCACAGCTTTGCTCTATCCCTCAAATATAAGAGGATTATATGTCATGTATCCCGTTAAGTCCAGATAATTAGAATTTAGGAGAAATTGTTTTCAACCTGTTGTTCAAGTAAAGAGTTTTTTCAAGTTATACAAGAACGCAATTAGAACAAGGGTCATACTTCCGTTCTACCCAAATTCATAAGATAAAGAACGAAAACAATTCTTAAAATATAAATCAGTACATGAATTAAAATAGAAAAATAATAGTATCAATCCATACAATAGATAGAGCTCCTAACCTTAACAGTGGAGGTTTAGTTGCTCCTAGTTCAGAGAGAAAATAAGGATTCGGGTAAACTGTAAATTACGGAATGAGGTAGAAGAGAAGAGAAGAGATTATCTTTCCTTTTATATCTAATCTAATTAATGTAAAATATATTTCCTAAAACTAAATAATATCTTTTCCTATTTTTAAATAAAATAAAGTTTAAATCAGAATTAATAGGAGATTGCGTGCTTGCTTCTTGGAGAGTTGGGGACCACTTGATTCCTTAATAATCCACGCCTAACTTGAGAAATCTCAAGTTAGGCGCAGCCTTGGCAGAATTGATGGAGAATAAGTATGGACTATTATATATCGTTGGGAAGCTCTAGAAGTTAGCTTTCTAACTCCACTAGAATCACATCAATTGGATCTCTGTAGCTTGAGTTATTTAGGTTTGAGTGTAGAGAGGTCAAGGTTGACAGCATCATTCGCCTTCTTCTCTTTTTCTGCGGAAACTCCATCAAATCCATTCGAATGCTACCTAAAATAAACAAAATTGCACATGACTCAAAGTAGCATCTATAGTGGCTAAAAGATAATTAATTCTTGATTAAACTCAACAAATTAAATGCAAATTCACTAGGAAAAGGTAGGAAAGATGCTCACGCATCACGCGCACGCGTCACCTATGCACACGCGTGACATTAGTCACGTGACCTCATTAAAGCGAATACGCTGGGGGCAATTTCTGAGCCATCCAGGTCTAAATCCAACTCATTTTTGAAGCTATTAGAGGTCAAAATCAAGAAGGAACAAAGGGGGCAGCAATTAGAGTAGTGTAGGAAACATGTTTTATGTTAGTTCTAGAGATATAAGCTCCCTCTTCTCTCTAGAATTAGGGTTCTTAGGTTAATTTTCTCTTTAATTTCAGATTTTATTTCTCGTTTTAATGCAATTTCATTTATGTTTCCATGTTCTAGTAGTTTAATTCTCTTAGTTCTTCTTGTTAATTTCTCTTTTACGCCCCTTTAGTTTTATGAACACTCTTGTTGATTTTCATTTTCTTTAATGCAATTGATGTCTTTTTATATTTCTTATTGTTTAATTGAGTCATTATTATTATTTTCTTGTATTTGGTAGTAGTAGTAGATTTTATTATTTTTTTGCAATTTAATATGCTTTTCTTTTTATACACACCAAGTTTTTGATAAAATGCTTGGCTTAGTTTTAGAGTAGATTTTGTGCATTCTTGGCTTGGAAAGAGAAATTAGGTGCTCTTGAGTCATTAGTACCCAATTTAGATTGGTGATCTAGAGTTATTAGTTAATCTTGTTTCCATTGACATTACTTATGGATTGGGATTAACTAGGCTTATTTGACTTTCTCCCATTGTTGGAGATAACGAAATAGGATTAGCTCTTGATAATTATTGTATTATGATTGATGACTATGACAGAAAGCCTTGATTCTCAATTCTTGCCATGAATGCCTCTTTTTAGTAATTGTTATCTTTAGTTGTTTACTTTATTGTCTACTTTAACTTTCTTGTCTTCTTGTTTGCAAACCACCCCTTTGAACCTCATAATCGATAACATGCATATCTCATTGCAATTCCTTTGAGAGACGACCTGAGATCTAATACTCTCGGTTATTTTTATTGGGTTTGACTTAAGTGACAAACAAATTAAACTTTGATTGAGGGTTATTTGTTGGTTTAAAACTATACTTCAACGGAATTATTTTGTGAAAATTCCAGACCCACGATAATCCTCTTTCACATTTGAAAAGGCTAATGAGTTAGGATTCAAAATGGTAGTGTTGGGTTATGATCTGAAGGTGCATAATGCCACTTCTGAAGCCGTTGTGACCAGGTTAGGCTACCCACAAGTGTCATTCCGAGTTAAACAGCGAGATTTTGTCCATGATTTGATTTGTTTACCAATGATTGGTCTGGATCTCATTTTGGGACTACATTGGTTATTTAGGAATCATGTGTTGCTTGACTGTTCTGAGAAGTCATTGTATTTTATGCCGGAAGGATGGGAGGGGCCGGTTGTAGTAAATAGCTACTATTTGAACTTTATGACAGTAAACTATTCTGGATATGAATGTCAGGGTGTTATGCTATTAACTACGGGTATTTTGGGGGAGGAACAAAGCTTAGAGCAAACTCCGGTTGTTTGTGAATTTCCTGAGATGTTTCCGGACGACATTGATGAATTTCCTCCTACTCGAGAGGTCGAGTTTATGATTGAGTTAGTGCCTGGAGCAGGTCCGATCTCGATAGCCCCTTATAGGATGCCACCTTTAGAAATGGTCGAGCTTAAGGCTCAACTGGAAGACTTAATGGATAAACGCTTTATCTGGCCGAGTGTTTTTCTGCGGGGAGCGCCAGTGTTACTAGTAAAGAAGAATGATGGGAGTATGCGTCTGTGTGTCGATTACCGGTTGTTGAACAAAGTTACCGTGAAGAATAAATATTCGTTACCAAAGATCGATGACCTAATGGACCAACTTCAGGGAGCCGAAGTATTTTCCAAGATTGATTTGTGATCTGGTTATCATCAAATAAGGGTTAGAGACGAGGATATTCCAAAGACTGCTTTCAGAATGTGAAATGGCCACTATGAATGCACGGTAATATCTTTCGGGTTAACCAATTCCCCAGCGGTATTTATGGATTACATGAATCGAATCTTTTATCTGTCCTTAGATAGATTCGTTGTCGTCTTCATTTATGACATTCTCATTTACTCCAAAACTGAAGAAGAACATGTGGATCACTTGCGGACTATGTTACAAATCTTGAAGGAAAGAAAATTGTACGTTAAGTTATCTAAATGCGAATTCTGGAAGAGTGAGGTAAAGTTTCTTGGCCATGTGGTAAGTCAACAGGGGATGACTATGGATCCTGCGAAGGTGAAGGCGGTGATGGATCGGGAGTGACCAACTTCTGTGACAGAAATGAGAAGTTTTCTAGGTTTGGCGGGCTATTATAGAAGATTCATCAAAGGTTTCTCACAACTTGCTTTGCCTTTAACTAAGTTGGCCAGGAAGGATGCGCCTTTTGTTTGGACTTCTGAGTGCGAGGAAAGTCTTCAAGCATTGAAGCAAAGGTTGACCACTACACATGTGTTAGTGTTGCCTGAGTCGAGTGAACTATTTGAAGTATACTGTGACGCATCACTGAAAGGTCTGGGGTGCGTGTTGATGCAGCACCGTAATATCGTGGGATATGCCTCACGGTAGTTTAGGCCGCACGAGATAAATTATCAAACTCATGACTTAGAGCTTGCTGTCGTTGTATTTGCTTTAAAGGTTTGAAGGTATTACCTCTATGGCATCAAGTTTCAAGTTTTCTCAGATCACAAAAGTTTGAAGTACCTCTTTGAGAAGAAAGAACTGAATATGAGTTAGAAGAGGTGGATAGAGCTCCTAAAGGATTACGACTTCGAGTTGAATTACCACCCTAGAAAAGCGAATATTGTGGCAGACGCTTTGAGCCAAAAAATCTCTATGTGTTGCATGGATGATGCTACGAGAGGAAGAATTGCTAAAGGTGTTTGAAGGTTTAAAATTGGGGTTAGAGAGGAGTCTGGTACTTTATGTTTAAGCAAACTGCAAATTTCAAGTGATTTTAAATCTAAGATCGAAAAATCTCAACAAGACAAAGAGGAATTGCGAAGGTGTGGCCGGCAATTGAGCAAGGAAAGCGATGGAGAGTATCTTGGGACGATGACAGGATATGGAGATTCAAGGGTAGGATTTGTGTGCTGGACATTGGAACCCTACGGAAGGATATCTTGAAAGAAGTGCACAAAAGTGGATTCTCTATTCATTCGAAAAGCACTAAGATGTACCAGGATCTCAAGGCAATGTTCTGGTGGCCGGGAATGAAGAATGACGCAGTGTTGCATGTATCTAAGTGTCTGACCTGTCAGAAAGTCAAGATTGAACATCAGAAACCATCAGGAACCCTTCAGTAGAGATTTCTTAATGGAAATGGGAGAGCATCGTGATGGACTTTGTGTCAGGATTACCTAAAACTAG
This sequence comes from Arachis duranensis, assembly GCF_000817695.3. Taxonomy (NCBI): domain Eukaryota; kingdom Viridiplantae; phylum Streptophyta; class Magnoliopsida; order Fabales; family Fabaceae; genus Arachis; species Arachis duranensis. Next base: position 80,874,806 of record NC_029777.3, read on the forward strand.
AACTGATTATGACGCTGTTTGGGTGATTGTGGATAGACTGACAAAGTCGACTCACTTTTAACCCATTCGGATGAGTTGTACATTAGAAGAGTTAGAACGTTTGTATATAAAGGAGATTGTGAGGTTGCATGGCATGCCTTCCACCATTATATCTGATAGAGATCCTCGATTCACATCAAGGTTCTGGGGGGCTTTCCAGCAGGCATTTGGAACCCAGTTGAGTCTAAGTACTGCATATCACCCTCAAACAGATGGTCAGTTGGAGAGAATAATTCAAACCCTAGAAGATATGTTGACGGCTTGTGTTCTGGACCAGCCGGTGAACTGCGATTGATATATGCCACTAGTGGAGTTTCAATATAACAACAGCTACCATGCGAGCATCGGAATGGCTCCATATGAGGCTTTGTATAGGAGGAAGTGTCAATATCTACTATGATGGTATGAGGCTGGAGAGAAAAGCTTGTTAGGACCTGAAATAATACCTAAAACCACTGAACAGATAAAGAAAATCTAAAGCCAAATTCTTGTCGCTCAAAGCCGTCAAAAGAGCTATGTTGATCAAAGGCAGAAGCCTTTAGAGTTTGAGGAAGGAGAGCATGTATTTCTGAAGGTTACTCCAACAACTGGAATGGGTAGAGCAATCAAAACAAAGAAACTGGATTCCCATTCCATCGGACCATTTGAAATCCTGAGGAGGATTAGGCCGATAGCTTATAAGATTGCCTTACCACCGCATCTTTCAAACTTGCACGACGTGTTTCACGTGTCGCAACTTTGGAAGTATACTCCTGATGCAAGTCATGTTCTGGAATCGGTTCAAGTAAGATAAGATCTCACACTTCCAGTAATCCCGGTTAGGACTACCCACACATCTTTTCAGGTAATTAAATCTGAATTTTGAGGGCAAAATTCTTAATTAGGTGGGTAGAATGTAAACCCCGTAAAATTAGTGGATAATTAATCAATAAATTAATTTTTAATAAAAGAAATTAAAAATATGAATTTTATAGTTTAATAAGATAGAGCTAATTAAAATAAGAATTTTGACACTAATTTTAAAGAATTTGGCTTAAGATTGGGCCAAATGGGCTAATCGGGAGAACCGGGCACATATTGGACCCTAGGCCTAACCCATTAGCCCAATACACTTAAAGAAGAATCATTCTTATTCCCCCCATTCAGCAAGAACGCTGAAAGCAAGCTCAAGAACAAGGGACAGAAAACAAACCCGTGCTTCCACTTCAAAGCACTATATCTTCTCACTCCGAGTTCCGATCGTTGTACCGTTTGCAGCCACGTAGCCAGCGCGTTGAGCTCTACAAAGCTCGGTAACCAATTTGGGTAAGAAAACTAATCTCTTGTCTCGGCCTCTCCATTCCCATGATTTTCAAAATTTTTGGGGTTTAGTTGTTAAAACTTGATGTCTTGATGTTTAGGCTCACATTAAACTTGATGGATTAGCGGGTTTTGCTCATTTAAGGCACGGGTAAGGTAAGGGCTCTCTAAACCTTGTAGATTCTTGGATTATTATGTGTTAGCTATTGAAAATTTGTATATGGATGTGGTAATGTTCATAGGTAGTGTGTAATTGTGTTTTAGAGCACCATTGAGGAGATGAAAACTTGATTGAGTCATTGGATTGCCGATTTTGGTGGTGAAGTTTGAGATCTTACCTATTTGTGTTACCTTGAGTTATACGAGGAAATCGGCCAATGTATGATTTTGGTTTCTCGTATTTAATATATAATGTCTTGTGAAAACTTAGGCTAGATGACCTTAGGATAGGTTAGAATACATGAGTATGTTGAATGCTTAGTACCTTTGATGATATTTCTTGCTATGGATTAAATAGGATGCTAAATGGTGAGTTAATGATGACTGACATGTTGATATGAATAAATATGAGTAGGTGGTGATATATTGATACTCTTGTTGGTATAATTGAGAAATTGATGCAAAATATTGTTTAAAATTGAGGAATGGTTGAGTATGGTAGGATGTGGAGGTTGTGGTGCTATTTCTTTTGTGTATGACAGGTTGATTTTTGAGTTTGGTTTTAGTGAAAATAGAGGTTTAAGAACTTTTGTGAAAAACTAATTTTGGCCGAACTTTGGGGAGCCATAACTCGGCTTCCGGACTCCCAAATTGTTTTAAACTTGTTTGATATGAAAATTGGGTCCGTGAAGTTTATGCCATTTGAAGAATGGATGAAAAATGTTTAGGAAAAACGACAAAGTTATGCGCGTCAGAAGTTTGGAGTGCAAAACTAAAATTCTGCAGCATTCAGCATTTTTGTCACTCTGCATACCTTGCGTACGTGACCAATCCCTTCGTGTTTGGCATCTCGCGTACATGAGCTGGGTGGTTACGTAGCAGGGATTTTTGAGGGGTGGCATAAGTGATCACCTGGACATGACACGACCAACCCTTCTGGGTTGGGCATCTCGCGTACGCGAGCAAAGAAAAATACGCGCTCACGCGTATGCGTGACCCCTGTTTTCAGCAAAGTGAATTTTGTGTTTTAAAACTTAATTTCGAGCCTCTACCTCTATTTTTACTCTTTTAGCCCCTAGATCTTAGTGGTATGCCTAGTAATGAGATAAAGTTAGGAAATGGTGGTAACTTGGGGGTAAAGTAATGTTGAAAAATGATGAATTATGTATGAAAAGTGTAAAGAAGTGAAGTATATGTGATGTCATGGCTATAATGAATAGTTGTGCAATGATTATCAATGGATATGTATGTTTTGAAGGCTTATGCTCTTTATTTATCTGAGATACGAGTTTTTCTGGGTAAAGTACCGTGGCTTCCCACCACGTATTCCAGGTCGAGACTCGATACTTTATTGACCCTACGTCGTAAGGGTGACCGAGCACGTATAAATTCCCGGGAAGGATACCCCCAATGAGCATATTTTATATATAAGAAAAAGCTATGCATAGACTCTTAGGGATGCGCGATGGGAGACAATCCAGGGTTTTGCAGTTGGACTTATCGGGTTAGCTTGATAATCGACATATGAAACTCATCAGCCATAGGACAGGCATGCATGATACACATATTGTTTGAATTGCTTGTTTGTGCATTAATCGGGAATGCCTAAGTGAATTTACTCTGTTAATTGTTATACTTGCTATTTGCAGTACTTGTGTACTACCTGTGTTTGCCATTGTCTGCTTGTTTGTTTGTGCGGTTTCACCGACATTGGAGGATCGGAGGAAAGGCGGAGAAGTTAGGAATTTTTAGTTGGTTTAAGAATTGATTAAGTTAGGAATCCTTAGAGAACCACCCTGATTTATGATTTCTGTTTTAGTTCTTTAAGCTTTATAGTATGAGTGTCGGAGTTCTAGGATTGCCTCTGACTTTTCTGGGACCTTATATCTTATGTATGCGGCACCTTTACCATGTTGAGAACCTTCGGGTCTCATTCCACACAGATATTTATATTTTTCAAATGCATATCGAGAGGCACCTCTCTAGGTGTTTGGAGTTCTCTGCAGCGAAGTGGATTTTTTGGGACATTATTTTGTGTACTTTTTATATATGACAATATGTATAGAACTCTCCTTATGACTTGTTTTATTTTGGATCTCTTAGGGGAGTATGGAGAACTAGGGTGTCTTTCGTATATTTTGGGTTATGGGTTTGATATATATATATATATGTTTATGAACCTTAGTTTTTTTCGTACGCAAGTAATCCTTATTTCTGAGCGTTGCGCTTTTAATTTTGCAATTTTGTTTTACCTATTCTTCAAGACTCCTCGTATATTATATTCTTTCAAGTATTATACGTATATATGTTTTATTTTAGAGGTTGTAATACCACACCACCTCTATTTTATGACTTAAGCGTAAAGCTCTGTGTGGTAAAGTGTTACAAAAAAAACCTTTTCAACATTAGGTCATGTCTTTTCAAAATTGTCAGAGGTTTTGAATATGCATATTTTCAAGAAACCATTAACTTGTAGCAGTTACTAAAGCAAACCCGCTCATATTTCCTTGCATGCCTTTTCGGTTTCTCTATTCCCATCATTTTTTCTTTTGAAAATCACATTATTACCAGTGTGTCATTTAGATGAGAAAGAAAACCTCCACTCGAAGAGGCACGGTTACTCAATGTCTTCCTAAAATTCCTGAGGGTTCTCGAGCACGATCCCACTCTCAAAATCCAACTTTCACTCCTTCAACTACACCTTATTTTTCTCCTCCTCGCACTGAACCCATGGCTCGCACGAAGACAACTCCAAGGTATCCATCTTTGTCTAAGACAGCAGTACCATCCAGCACACCTTCTCGCCCTAGTGCTTCGAAGGAGAAATGTCTAACCACTGAAGATGCTCCTCCAAAACTTTCAAGGCCAAAACCAAGGTCTATTCCTCAATGCCTTCAATGAGTTAACCCATGAATCCTTCTTCGTTTAGTAAAGGAATCCCAAAATGTTGACCTTTTTTCTCATAAATCTCACTTCATGAACTCTCACTCGCATTAAAACCCTCTACATTTTTCTTTGGCTATGAACTATGAGTTTTACAGAGGAGTTGTTGCTTACCGTCCTTTATGCCCTGCCTTTTTGGCTGATTTACCTACTTTTAAAAAGAAAGGATTTGTTTTTATGGAAAATCTAGAATTTCTTGACTGAAACCATCTTTTCAAAATTAAAAAGCCTATGTATCCTGATCTTGTTCGTGAGTTTTATGCAAATATGACTTATCATGAGAAAATATTCATTCCTATGTCAAAGGGCGTGAGTTGAACTTGAACGGTGGAACCATCAGTGATGCCCTAGGATATACAGATGTGGGTGTAAGTGCTTATACATCGGAAAAATGGGACGAAAGATTGAATATTTCATACCAAGATGCTTTGGCTTATGTTTGTGAAAATATTTCTCTAATTGATGGTCTCACTCCGAATTATAAGCTCTAGGCCCACTTCATGCTCAATTCCATCGCATTGTGAATCACATCACCCTACCCCAAAGCAGTTCTTATCAAAGAGTTTTATTTTGTGACACATTGGTGCTGTATGCTATCATTACTAACACTGAGATTTTATTTGCTTATTTGATGATAAGGCATATGCATAATTGCATAAGGAGTGACAAAAATGTGTCTCTTTCTTATGGCATATTTTTAACTTGCATTTTTGAATCATTTGGTGTTGACCTAACCAATAGGATATTTGAAAATAGAAACTCTTACCTTAAAGGGGGTGGTATAGTGAAACAGCAAAAGAAAGGACTTACAGAACTAAAAAGGTTGTCCTCGATGATGATGAAGATGAACTTGATGACATTCCTCCTTATTCAACTTCTGGAACATCTATTTCTACTGGACACAAATCACTCCTTTATGGAGTTGTTAAAGATGTTTTGTGGGAGTTTGTAAATCTGTCCAACCAGCTCATTTCCACAAGCTAATAAGAAAGAAAGCTTGCAGTAAGGAATGAAAATGCCTTGAGGAAATTAAAAGATAGAGTTGTAGTTCTCCTGAAATATGTGAACAATATACATGAGGATTACACCATGGCCACATATCAAGAAAAACCATTGGACTCTGAAAATGATGGCTCGGATGCCTAGGGATGTCTCATGATGAAAAATTTTTGTACTGTTTCATTTACTTTTATGTGACTTTTGGGCCTTAGACACTATTTTATTTTCTGGATGACTGTAAACTTAAATTTTCACTTATTTTAGTTCGGCTTAAGTGAATTTTAGGGACTGACATCTTTCATGCCGGCCTAAAGTGGATATTATTTCCTCCATTGATGACAAAAGGGAAAGTAGTATAGTCATAGGATAGATATTGTGTCTGAATTTGTGCTTGTCATATCTTGTGGTATTTTAGTTGTTGATTGATGTTTTGGTGTTGTTTAAGTGTTTTTGTGAAAAGAAAATGTGTGATGAATCATTTTTGTTTGTGCTGCTGATTTATTGCTTACTATGTTACCAAACAAGATAAGACTTAGCAACATTCGTTTGTTTGGTATAGATGAGTTGTCTGTGTGTATATAAACAGAAAGTGAAGATAAGCACACATTAAGAGGGAGCGAACCTTATAAAAGAAAGGGGGAGCATATCAGATTTTTATGGTATCATCAAAGGAAAGTCATTGATATGAATTTTAATATTTCATTCTCTCTAAGTCCATGATTATTAATATTTGTCATCAAGAGAGGGATTGTTGAGTTTAGTAAACAATTAATAATTTTGGTGATGACAAACATAGCGTTATTTGGGTTAATAACCCAAGTGGGTTTGATGATGTTGTTTAAGTGTACAGACCCAAAATTGTTTTTGTTGCAGCCCAAACTAATTAAGCTAAATGCTCTCAAGGTTGATAACTGAAATTGATTTTGACCCAGCCAATGTTATTCAAAAGAAAGGAAAGGAACCCTAAGCTAAACTTCTGCTAGTGTTCATTTTAGGTGATAGTCAAACAAGAGAAAGGAGTTCACTTTTTCTCCAAACACCAAAGAAGAAGAAAGGAAAGGATAATCAAGGAAGCTAATGCCAAATCAAGTTAAGCAAAAGCGAGTTAAGCAGTGTTCAGAGGTTAAAAGTAATTTGTTTCCTTTAACATGCAAGTCAATTACTTAACATTTTCTCCTACTTTCTGCACCACCATTTCGGGCAATATGAAGAAAGTAGTGGCAAATTTTCTCTACTGTAAATCAATGGTTGAAAGTATTTCTTGGAGTCAAAGCAAAAATCCAAGGGTTTGGATTTGGGATCTTCATTGAGCAAGCAAGTTTCTACTGCACTCACCTCCTCGATTAAACCCAAAAATCATATTGTAAATCCTTAATTTTGTAGTCTAAATGAAAAAAAGGTCAAAAAAGTTACAACTGGTTCAAGAATCAAGAAGTTGACTTTCTGAAGAAAACACTAACCATGGCTCAAAGAAGATACAAAAGGAAAATTGATTTTCATTTGAAGACCAGGAGAGAGAACCAGAATCTGAGTTTTATTGAGAGCTTCCCTATGAGAGTTCAGCATTTTGGATAATATTTTAACATCAAAGAAACATTCTACCAAGATGGAGAGCTTCATCAGAAAGTACTGAATCCAGTTCAACTTATAGCACAAAGACTGTGAATCATCATCTCCTTCATGGTTTACTATTTATATTTATGTTTCAATATTGTATCTTTTTTTTGTATTCATTCAGTGGTAAAAGGCAAGAAAGAGAGGAATTGAAAAAAAGTCATTGAGAGAAAAGGCTAAGAGAAACACTTAGAAAGAAAAGTCAAGAGTAATTTCAGATTTCTTTTGGCTGTATTTCTGTTTTGTGTCAGGTATTTGAGAGGTGTCCCTTGCTTTAGGTAAGCACTTAGTATGTTAACTCTAGGTAGTTACATAGTCAAGTCAAGTTTATGTTGAAGCTTGATGTAACTTTGATAGGATTGTGTTGAGTCCTTGGGATTGATGTATGTAATACTTGGAAAGATAGTGAAAATTCCACCAACGTTGTGGTGGAGACTGGATGTAGGTTACATTGTAGTAGGCAATTGAACCAGGATACATGGCTGTGTCATCTCTTTCTTCTTTGCTTTGATTCTGTTTTTCAAGATTCATGAGACAAAATAAAATTGTCTTTTGTATAATCCAATACGCAGACCAAATAGAAGCTAAGTTATAAGTTCTTGTTTGAGGCTTTATTAATCAAGTTAAAAGAATGCCATAGATTCAACCCCCTTTCTCTAAGCCATCAAGAACATTCAATTATTAAGAGGTTAAAATAAGAAGAATTATGAGAAGGAAAAATAAGAAAGAGAAGATGAACAAGACAAGAAGAAGAAGAAGAATATGATGAGGAGTTTTTTATTCTTGTTTCTTCTTTTTTGTTTTATTTTTTTCTCTTTTTCTTGATTTTATTACTCTCAAGAGTGGATGTGAAGAGGAAGAGTTTTAAATTATCCAGAACAACGAGACCAAATGCACCTTAATTTGCTCAGAAATGAACCAAGATTACATCCAGAATGAACTAAAAATTAAATTCCGAATAAAGCGAAATTATTTAATGATGACGATACACAAACAAACTCATTTTAAAACAAGCACAGACCAAGTGCACCTTATTTAAATCAAGAATGAACCGAATTTACTTAATGATTGCGTTTGAAAACAAGCACACAAACAAAATTGAATGATAAAAAATTCACTTAGAAATGAACCGAAATTATATCGTGAATGAACCGAAAATTAAATTTCGAATGAATCGAAATTACTTAATGATGACGATACACAAACAAACTTGTTTAAGAACAAGCACACACCAAGTGCACCTTATTTAAATCCAGAATAAATCAAAATTAATTAATGATTGCGTTCAAAAACAAGCACACAAATAAAATTAAATCACGAACAAAAAAATCCAAATCCATCAAGTGAGTTTGCAACATTATGCATTTCTTCTTATTTATTTGATTTTTTCATTTTTTATTATCTTTAAGAGGGTAAAACAAGAAGAATTATGAGAAGAAAAAACAATGAGAAGATGAACAAGACAAGAAGAAGAATAATATGATGAGGAATGTTGAGGAGTTTTTTGTTCTTGTTTCTTCTTTTTTGTTTGATTTTTTTTCTCTTTTTTTTTGATTTTATTCTTCTCAAGAGAGGATGTGAGGAGGAAGAGTTTTGAATTATGCAGAACAACGAGACCAAATGCACCTTAATTCACTCAAAAGTGAACTGGAATTACATCTAAAATAAACCAAAAATTAAATTCCAAATGAACCGAAATTACTTAATGATGACGATACACAAACAAACTTATTTCAAAACAAACATAGACTAAGTACACCTTATTTAAATTTAGAATGAACTGAAGTTACTTATTGATTGTGTTAAAAAACAAGCACATAAACAAAATTGAATGATCATAAATTCACTCAGAAATGAAGTGAAATTACATCTTGACTGAACCGAAAATTAAATTCCAAATGAACTGAAATTACTTAATGATGATGATACACAAACAAACGTGTTTCAAAACAAGCACATATACTAAGTCAATTTTGACCAAAAATACATCCAAATCAATTTTGGATCAGACAATGTCATCAATATGACAAAAATTTGATGATAACGATAACAATAATGATAACGACGATACATATTAAAAGAAGACAATGACGATAACGATGATGATCATGATGATTTTGATGATGGAGGATAAGGATGAAAAGGAAGAAGGAGAAGAAATTTCAATAAGAAAAGGAGGAGGAGGAGGAGGTGTTGGTGACAACGGTAACGAAATTGAAAAATAATGAAAAAGGAGGAGAAAAAGAAGAAGAAGACGTAGCATGAGACTTGAAGAAGAATGTGCGTGCGTGAATTTAAAAGAAGAAGAAGAAGAAGAAGTACGTGAATTTAAAAGACTTGATTGGTTAAATTACTTGGATGTAGAGCTTTATTGTTCTTCCCACCAAAGCAAAGAAAGAAAGCTTTATTGGGAAAACGGAAACCTTCCTTATATATGAGAAAGTCTAGGAGCCAACTAGTATTAACCATTTCCAGCCAACTACATTGTGAGCTGCAATAAAAAGGTTTAATAACACAAAAAAACCTGAACCAAACCCTAAAACTGAAAAAACAATCACACATTCCTTCTTCCACTCCCACTCCCACTCCCACTCCCACTCCCACTCCCACTCACACTATTCACTCTACTGCTTTCTCTCTCACCACAGTGCCCTCCATCGCGATTCACAGTGCCGCCGATCGCCGCCCTCCCTCTGTCGCGACGCGCAGCGCCTCCGGCCACTGCGACTCTCCCACTGGCGACGCACAGCACCTTTAACCACTATGACTCCCTCATCCCGTCGCATAGCCCCGCCAAACGCCCTAGCTCCTTTCATCTCGACGTATAGCGGCTCCGACCACTGCGGCTCCCTCCTCGTGTCGCGTATCCCTGCAGATGCGCAGCACCACTATGCCCCAACACCCTTGACCTCACGATTCGTTGTGCCCAGGACCACCTCATCACCCTCCCTCTCGCGATTCACACCACCGCCGACCACAGCACGCCCTCTCCTCGTGAATACAGCACCACCAACTACCACATCGTCTTATCACATGCGTTGCTGTACTTTTTTTTGAATTTTTTCTTAAACTTTTTTTTCAAATGTTTCTTTTCGATTAAATAGATATTTCTTTTACAGAGTTTTAGATGTTTCTTTCCATGATTTTTTATGTGGGTTATTGGATATTTCTTTTCTATGTTTCGAGATGTTTCTCTTTAAGGTGCGCTCATGTTATTTTTTTAATATTTCTTTAATTGATTTTTTTATGTTTCTTTTCGATTAAATGAATGTTTGTTTTACAGGTTTTAGATGTTTTTTCTATGTTTTGGAATGTTTCTTTTTGGAAAGAAGACGACACACGTTTTTTGAAATTTAAAAAATTGTCTAACTTGATTAGTACCCTAAATAGTTACCTAGTGGGATTATATACATAAATTGATAGTAACTCATTTTAGTGTACACATGATATTTTTGTTATTTTAAACAAATCTGGTATTGAAGTAGTTAATCTTAGTTGGACTTTCTTAATGAATTCAAAACATGATTATTATAAAATATTAAATTATGATGCACACTAACACGGATATGAAATACGACACGAGACATGTTGACATATGAATTTAAAATTTTATGAGACATGGAAACACACATACAGGAGCGGAACTTAGTTAATACAATGGGGCTATGACCTTCCAAATTTTTTATATAAAATTTAGTAATATTTTTTTAAAATAAAAATAGTTTAATTGACTCAAATATTTTATTTTGACTTAAAACACTCAGGCTTATGAACAACATAATATTTTAATTCCTAATTTAAATGCTTCTTATGTTGCAAACTTAAAGAATAATGATATTTATAAATTTTATTTTAATATAAATATTATTATTAAATTTTTATGTTAAATTTTTGTCCCCTAAAATTTTATTTTAAGTTTT
>NC_029777.3:80889063-80901047 GCF_000817695.3 Arachis duranensis
TATATATACACACATATCCAAAACCCAAAATGTACATAAACAAAATCCTACCTCTCCATAAACCTCTAGGAGGATAAAAAAAAAGTATGAGTTATGCGGAGAGAAAGCTAAGTACGTGTATATACATCACTACACACCAAAATAACCCAATAACCACTTCGTTTCAGGTGTCCAGACGCCTAATGAGATACCTTTCGACCTGCATCTTGATCGTTGGCTGGAATCTACTGTAGAGGAAGTTAGACTACTAATGGAAGACCGCAATCAGATACTCGATGAGTTACAATTTCAGTTGAATAGAGCCCAGAATCGCATGAAGCAAGCTGCTGATAAGAAGAGGAGAGATGTCACTTTTGAAGTAGGAGACTTCGTGTTTTTAAAGATCCAACCATACAGGATGCGGTCTCTTGCCACCAGACCAAATCAGAAGCTCGGCGCCAGATTTTATGGTCCATATGAAGTACTAGAAAAAATTGGTGCAGCAGCTTATAAACTTCGGTTACCAGCCTCTGCAAAGATACATCCTATTTTTCATGTTTCACTACTTAAGAAGAGTTTGGGATCTTCAGTGGAACCCCAAAGCCTGCCTGAGTCTCTCACTGAGGAAGGAGAACTACTAGTGGAACCCGAACAAGTTCTGGACAGTCGTATGAGCAACCAAGGACACCTGGAAGTGCTAATCAAGTGGCAGCATCTTCCCGAATTTGAAAGTACATGGGAGCGGGCCGACAAACTGCAGTTGGCCTTTCCATCTTTCCACCTTGAGGACAAGGTGGCTCTTCATGGGGAGGGTATTGTAACAAACCAGGAGAGATCAAATCAGAATTTAACTCCTTTTAAATTTACTTATAGAAGGAGGGGAAAACACGTGACTGATTGAAATTTCAAAATATTGTTACTCCACATGTTTAGGAAAGTAGTTAGGATATGGATATTATAAATAAGGAAGCTGAAAAGCTTTTAGGTAGGGAATAAGTGGAGTGGTTATTTAGTGGAGAGTTTGGCCTCTCGAATGCCAAGTGAATCTTCTGTTATTGTTTGTTCTTTCTTCCTTTTCTAAATAATATTTCCTTGAGAGTATCATCTTGATACCTCAACCTTTCTCTATCCTATCTTCTACCTCTCATCTTCTATTACTCTAATTGCTAATTATCTGCTACTGTACCTCTTGATATTCTGGAGTTAGTAAGGAAACCCTTAACAATTGGTATCAGTAACTCCAGAATATCAAGAGGTACAGTAGCAGATAATTAGCAATTAGAGTAATAGAAGATGAGAGGTAGAAGATAGGATAGAGAAAGGTTGAGGTATCAAGATGATACTCTCAAGGAAATATTATTTAGAAAAGGAAGAAAGAACAAATAATAACAGAAGATTCACTTGGCATTCGAGAGGCCAAACTCTCCACTAAATAACCACTCCACTTATTCCCTACCTAAAAGCTTTTCAGCTTCCTTATTTATAATATCCATATCCTAACTACTTTCCTAAACATGTGGAGTAACAATATTTTGAAATTTCAATCAGTCACGTGTTTTCCCCTCCTTCTATAAGTAAATTTAAAAGGAGTTAAATTCTGATTTGATCTCTCCTGGTTTGTTACAATACCCTCCCCATGAAGAGCCACCTTGTCCTCAAGGTGGAAAGATGGAAAGGCCAACTGCAGTTTGTCGGCCCGCTCCCATGTACTTTCAAATTCGGGAAGATGCTGCCACTTGATTAGCACTTCCAGGTGTCCTTGGTTGCTCATACGACTGTCCAGAACTTGTTCGGGTTCCACTAGTAGTTCTCCTTCCTCAGTGAGAGACTCAGGCAGGCTTTGGGGTTCCACTGAAGATCCCAAACTCTTCTTAAGTAGTGAAACATGAAAAATAGGATGTATCTTTGCAGAGGCTGGTAACCGAAGTTTATAAGCTGCTGCACCAATTTTTTCTAGTACTTCATATGGACCATAAAATCTGGCGCCGAGCTTCTGATTTGGTCTGGTGGCAAGAGACCGCATCCTGTATGGTTGGATCTTTAAAAACACGAAGTCTCCTACTTCAAAAGTGACATCTCTCCTCTTCTTATCAGCAGCTTGCTTCATGCGATTCTGGGCTCTATTCAACTGAAATTGTAACTCATCGAGCATCTGATTGCGGTCTTCCATTAGTAGTCTAACTTCTTCTACAGTAGATTCCAGCCCCCCTCTTAACAATGGAGGCGGCTCCCTCCCGTATAAAGCCCGAAAAGGGGTCATGCGAATGGACCCGTGATAAGTAGTATTATACCAGAATTCGGCCCAAGGCAGCCAAGTGGACCACTGTTTTGGCTTAGAGCCTGTGAGGCAGCGGAGATAGGTCTCTAAGCACTTGTTAACAGCCTCCGTTTGGCCATCGGTCTGTGGATGATATGCAGAGGACATCTTCAAAGAGGTTCCAGCCTGTTTGAATATTCAGTGGGAAACCACACCTTAAAAGCTAGCTGTTAAGGGGGAAGAACCACTCTCCTTATTTACAACATCAAGCATCCCATACTACTCGATGTGGGACTTTGAGCACCCCATAATACTCAAGTCCCTAACAATACACCGTCCCTAGAGAGCCAACGTCCACGGCGGCTTCACTCTATCGACACTGACCCAACGGTAGCCACTTTGCTACGGTCTATCAGTATTCGGTATTCACCTTAATCCAGCCTATAGGTAGCCCTTTCCATGGCGCCGACAACCACGCTCTGATACCATTGTTAAGTATCTAAGGAAAGTGGGAAACCACACCTTAAAAGCTAGCTGTTAAGGGGGAAGAACCACTCTCCTTATTTACAACATCAAGCATCCCATACTACTCGATGTGGGACTTTGAGCACCCCATAATACTCAAGTCCCTAACACAGAACTCCGTGAAGCAGGAATCTGCATGCGTGAAAATCCATTTTATGTTGACACTGTTTGCAGGTGAGTTAAGAAAATTGTATATTGACTGAGTAGTAAGTTAACCTTTGCAGTATTTAGTTGATGATAGATACTATGCCGTTGTGGTGCATAATCTGCAGAAAATATTTCTTAATATAAGTTCATAAGTTTATGTATATGCATAGCGCCATTTGTCTTATGAAATTTTTATTCATACTTATGTAGGCACTTTGGATATCAGATGGCGGTCTTCCTGATATAGGGCTATAGGCGGCATTAATGATGAAGAGACTTGTTTTCTTGATGAGGTAGGTCCATAGATATTTAACTTGTTAAAGCTTTAATGTTTTTTCTTTTCACTTTTTCCCAGATTCAACCTTGCGATCTTAAGGGATCCTTATTGTTACTATTCAGGAAAAAACTTGTTTCCAAGAACCTCTGACACCTATTTTTCATTCCAGAATGAGGCTTTGAATGATGACTATACTACTACATTTTTTTTCTTTTAATTTTTGCAGGGTGAGGGGAGATGGGGGGAGGATGAAGTAACTGCTGTTTATGATATAATAACCAGTTGTATTCATTTTAATTTGCTAAACCTACTGTATTGTCGGGGAAGCATCTGCAAGTTTTGCAAAAAACATAACAATGAATCAAGCAACCACTCTCCATGACATAATGATCAGATTTCAATTGTGGTTACTTAAAAGGGTTGCTGGGAAAGATTGTACAATAGTTTCTCCTTGCTAATGCTGTGGTTATTTTATTAATGAGCTCATTTTGGTTTTTTGAAATTGACTGCTGTGCTATCTGGATATAGGTCCACCAACCTGTTCTTACATATCCTGGAGCTTACAGAAAAGTTACTGTGGAGTTAAAGGTTTGATATTAAGAGAGTTATGTTCACTAATTGATTGAAGTACATATAACTTGGTGACGTTTATAAATATTTTTATGTTACAGATACACCACCTAGCTGTGGATGCCTGCCCTTTTAAAAAGCAACCAAGTTAATGAAATGGAAGGAGGCGCTTTATTAGGAATCGATAATGAATTCAATTCCGGAGCTAATCCCACTATTGATCAGAGTGGCTTTGATGAGGCTGCCTCATGTGCACATGCCTTTGGAGTCCTGAAACAATTGATTCAGCGGTGCCTTGCAGATGCAGTTACATCTCAAGACACATGCTGACGCAATATTGCAACATCTGTATTGATGGCTTTGCAGGTTTTTACTGTGTTTACTTGTCTCCTACTCCTCTTTTTTACACGTATAACTACTAAATTCCTTCCTATATTGCAGCCCTCAGTCAAAACTTCACGATCCAGCTCTTCACCAGCTACTTCACAAGGTAACAACATTCATCTTCTTCCTCTTTATATTAAAATTTTTAATCTTTCCAAAATGTTGTAGCCAACTTGATAGGGCAAATAAGAAGGTTTATTGAATTGGATAACCCGAGATGTTACAACTTTTTCCCACCTTTAAAATAGGTTTCCATTATTTTTGGTTTTATGCTTGTTGTCCTTTTGTCAGTTCATTTCATTGTGACTTGAATATTTAAGTTTAAATTTCTTACCAATTTTTTCTTTATTCTCATGTCTTTTTATTGCGTAGGTAGTATAGATCATGCAAAAAGTCTTTGCACTGTTGTTGGCAGAGTTCCGCAAGTTAGGTGCAACAATTGTATTTTCAAACTTCTCAAAGATTATTATAGACACGGAAATATGATCTTGCTGCAG
This sequence comes from Arachis duranensis, assembly GCF_000817695.3. Classification (NCBI taxonomy): domain Eukaryota; kingdom Viridiplantae; phylum Streptophyta; class Magnoliopsida; order Fabales; family Fabaceae; genus Arachis; species Arachis duranensis. The sequence goes on from NC_029777.3 coordinate 80,893,700, forward strand.
CCAAAGCTTACTGTGACAGTTTGTTAAGAATTATACAATCTAGGTCTGTCTTGTAAAAGCCATAAGTTAACTATTTTTCTTCCCAGTCCTGTTAGGGAGCCAACTTTCTCCGGCCAATAATCAGCCAACGTTTGTGGCATTACACATCCAAACTTCAAAAAATCTGGCATCAAGGTGCTGGTTCTAGCACCATGGCATCACGGCTGCACAAACAAAAAGAAACTTCTGGTGCTGCGGCTTCACAAACAAGAGAAAAATCTCCTGCTGTCGCAGCACCAGTTCTAACGCTGTGATGTTGGCTGAAAAATGTTGGGATAATCACATTTAAACCTATTTACTTTTGGTAGATTTTTGTCGACTTCTTTAAGAGTGAAAAAACTACAATATTTTACCGAACAACAATATTGTCGACAAGCTCTTACTATGTCTAGCTGATTTTGTAGAGACTTATTTGAATGGATTGAGTTGGAACCGTTTCAGTTTTGGCGGTCATTGCTATTCATGGATCAGGTTTCGTCATCATGCGTTTTTGTTAATTGTTTAGTCCTCCCCCAATTGGTTGTTGGTAATGCATCTAATTATTACTTGTGAATTATATTGTAAATTTGTGCTATTTGAAGTGTATGTAGTTGTGCAGTCTTGCAATCATTTCACTCTTTCGTTATTTAATTCAAATCAGCACCATCACCTAGTTATTGTTCTTTTCCCCCTGTAGTATAACTATGGTGGAATACCAGCAAAATCAGATGAATCTCAAGTTGACATTATATCAAGCTGGAATATTGCTGAGTACTTGCCAAAGAAAATCCAGACAAGTTGCGTTCCATGAATCTTACTTTAAATATACAAGTTCTAAAGGCAAAGCATTGCTACTATGGAGAATTGATTTATTGAATTCAAATTGGTTAGCCTTTAATATTGAAGAATTCTTCATCTCTAATTTGTTTAGTTATATTCTGTCTTCCTGTAGGATCAATTCATTGTCATTGTTTCTCAATTCTTGTATATTCCTTGGAGCTATGCACAAAAGCAAGCAGGAATCAGGGAATCAATGCTGAATGGTGACTCCTGCACCCCATCGATTAACATTGGAGCTGCGAAGGCTTTGGAATCAGAAATGATAGAATATATCAAAGAACAGGTGAAACAATTACAGAGCTTTGGGGAGTAGGGACTGAAGTTGCCTCATATTTTGATTCAAAATATTGGTTGTTATATTATTTTGCCTTCTATTCTACAGATCAGCTCTTTCTTCACGGACAATCTTTTGCGAATTCTTCGTTATATTGTTCTTCACATGAAAAGGGCAAGCAAATCAGAAGATGACCCAAGTACATCATCTGGCCTTCCTCAAATTGTGGGTGATCAACATAGAGGGGATGCATCCTAGGAATTTATCAAGCATGTCTGTGCTGTGCTGGCCCTCGACCAAAGTGTGCAGGATGATGTGTTGGTAATAATTGTTTTCCCGAGCTATATTTGTTAAAGGCCTGGTATTGTTAAATATACTTACAGCAGTTATGGATTATATTGGTTAATATATGATTAGTAGGCTGATTATGCATAATTCCTGAGTCCAAAGAAAGAAAAAAGGGGGGAGAGAGAGAGAGAATGGCTTCGTTTTCCATGGGCTGTTGATCTTTTTCTGTGTGTATGTTCTTGGTCCGCAAATTGATAGTCTCATTGTACTCTTCACAGGTCATGAGAAAGAATTTGTTAAAATATGTTCGTATTAGGGGGTTTGCTCCGGAAGCTGAGTTTCGTGATCTATGTCATTCCTTCATCCTGATTAAATAAGAAATATTTCTATAAACCATTTCCTGTGTATTTACTTACGATAATCACAGTAGGATGAAGTGTGGGTAACAAGATAATGAGGTGATAAGTCTCAACTAAATGAGTAAACAAAAATGAATCATTTAGTCATCCTATCCTATAATTACTAAAAGAAACAGAAAATTCAAAGAAATACATAGATTTCTATACGTAACAATACAATGTTTTTCCCGCAAGTTTTCAAAATATCAATAGATAATAGATTTCTATCTCTTGTGTTTGTATGGCTTCATATTATTCCCTCAGCTCCTTATTATTTGTCACTCGTTTTTCTTTATATTATTTATTGTTGAGGTATCATTATGCTTTTAATTTATAAAAGTATTGAAAAATATTCTACTATTCTATCTCTTCATTAGTGATTCTAAGTTTCTCAAGGCAAAGTGATAAAAAAAAAAGGGAATGAATGAAGTATTAATTAGTGTCCAAAATCCAAATTATTAAATTCGTCAAATGAAAATCATCATTGGTCACCACCATTCGTATCTTGCTTTTTTATTTTATATAAAGTTTTACGGGGTTCCATATACCTTCACTCTTGATTTAAAAGGTAGGACATGGAGAAGACATGTGGCATAAAAAGATAAATAGATTTCACATTACAAGGTCATATGAAAATTTATCTTGAGAAGATCCATTTTCAGGAATAAGTTGGTGGGTTGTGTAAATTTCTTTGCTTAGGAAGGGTTTAATTCAAAGAGAGGAATTGAAGAAGTTAAAGTCATTTTTACGCTTTTCTCATAACCTGATTCAGTTTATCTTTATATATGTTAGTTCTAACCATTTTTTTTCCTTTACGAAGAAATATCGATGCTTCCCTTATTCACATATTGTAATGACTGTAGAGACCTGGACTTGTGCCGTGACTCGGCTTTATTAACTCAGGAGTGGCGTTGTGCGGTGCCTATGTGGCCAGCCTTATGACCGCGATCATACATGCTGTTGGATTAAATATAAAGCAACTCTTCAGATGAAAATGGCAAAAATATCTTCTTATAAAGATGCTTCGTTTAAAAGTGTGATTTATTTATTTAGTACATTTTAAACAAAGATAACACTTTTATAATATCAAAATCTAATCATACAATTCATCGTCCAAAAAAAATTTTTTTTACATGAAGATAATTATAAAGTTTCTATTGTAGTATCCACCTAAATATAAAATCTCAAATATTATATCAAACAAGAGTTATATTTGAGTAGCTAATAAGTTATATTTCAAATGATATACTCTTTTTATACCGAGTTAAGAAGTTGCACGTTCGAATTTCCTTATCTTTGGGGAAAAAAAAGGGCTGTTTCTGAGTATTATTTTGTACTATACTGAGCTTATAATAGCTGTATTACACTAAAAAGTAAAAAGTATATCCTTGGTTATTGTTCTAAACATACACAATACAAAAAATCTTCTCCCCATCTCTCTCTTTCAACAGGCTTGATAATAATATAATATCCTTTTTTGGAGAAAAATATTTTTGGTTATACTTTTAAAGATCTAGTATTTTTACAAAAATGTCAAAAATATTTATGTCGAACAAGAACTACCTTATAATTGAATCCGTGACTGACTTCCCGACCGTGATCCCAAGTTCACATGGACAACTCAACCGTGCTTCATTGCTCCCCTTCCTTTTAGAAAAAATGTGAAGTTGTCACAAAAGATTTAAGGGCAGTTTGTATTGGTTTTTCAAAAAAAAAAGTATTTTTTATTTGTTTAAAAAAGATTTTTTTAATAGATAAATTATTTTATATTTGAATAAATTTTTTTAAAAAGTTTTTAAATATTATAAGGGTCCTGCTACACATACATGCAAATAACGCATACAATTCTTACAAGTTGGCCCAACCCAGGTTTAATCCAGGCGCACTCCCTCCCTTTAAATGGAGCGTCAATTCCACGCGCGTCACTCAAATGATTACGCTTCGAAAAAACCGCTCGTTATGGCTCACTCTTCCTCTTTTCCTTCAAAGTAACACAAATCCTCAAGTTTCGAGCAACATTCCAAACTGAAGAAACATTCTCGTTGCGAATAATAGCAGAAACCATCAACAAAATATTATTCAAGGTACGTTATTGTTTTACTCATCTTGTATATTTTTCACATTTCTGTTTCCGATTTCGAAATCGAAGAACTAGGTTTTACTGTTCATCTATGTTCTTCTAGGTTTTACTGATCTTCTTGTTCTAAATCTCATATCACTGTTTTTACTGTTCTTCTTATTCTAGGTTTTACTCTTCTTGTAAGTTCCTCTAAGTTTTACTGTTCTTCAAAGTGGTTCTAGGTTTTGCTGTTCTTCTCGTTCTAGTTCTTCTCGTAACTGATTTTTCGCTGTATATTGCTTAATTTATTGGGTGTATATGGAGTAATTTGTATGGGTGTATATGGTTGATTGTTGGGTGTATATGGTGTAATGTGTTGGGTGTATACGGCGTAACTTGTTAGGTGTATATTCCTGAACCCATATCATGTAATATAATCAACTGTTGCAACTGTTCTAATATTGTTTGTCCTTGGGTGTGTATTGCTTGACATTGTAATATTGCTAGAGTTTGTATATTTATCCATGTTTCAGTGAATTGAACATAATTTTGAACTGATCTAGTTAAATACTTATGAAATCGGTTTGGGTGTATGTGCCTCATCTAAGTTTTTACCGTTCATCTTGCTTTAGCTTTTACTGTTCTTCTTGTTCTAGTTCTTCTTCTAATTAATTTTTGTGTGTATATTGAGTAATTTGTTGGGTGTATATGGCGTAATGTGTTGGGTGTATATGGTTGATTGTTGGGTGTATATGGCGTAATTTGTTGGGTGTATATTTCTGAACTCATATAATTTAATATAGTCAACTGTTGCAAATGTTCTAATACTGCTTGTCTTTGAGTGTATATTGCTTGAGCTTGTATATTTATCGTTGTTTGAGTCAATTGAACATCATTTTGAACTGATCTCATTAAATACTTATAAAATCGGTTTGCGTGTATGTGGTTGATCTATGGGTGTATCTGACTGATATCTATGGGTATATTTTTCATTGCAGTAAAAATGGAAGGTAAAAACCAAACTGGAAAAAATATAAAAACAAATATATGTCTTCGATCAAATCAGTTTTTCATAATAGACATATATCTAACTCTAATTTTTCTTTGTTTACAGCAAATCAAGGACCTAAAGTGTGCAACCCATCTGTTGAGTGAGAAATTCAGAAATATGAGCGAGGAGAAGTGATGCAATAAGACTGTTCAGGCCATCCTCATTGTTATTGAGTCCATTTTGTCAGATAGATTCTAATGATATTGTCACTGATTAATGTAACTGTTATATACTCTAGTAAGAAATTGAACACATGGTGTAAATATATTTGATCCAATTATAAGTAAATTTTTTTCCATAATTAAACTCTCTCTGGTGTATTCAAAATGTCTGATTTACAGGTACTATAATATGAAGGAAAACATCAAACCAAATATACACCCATAACCTGGCATTTTACACCCAAAAAATGTTGATTTTACACCCAAAACCCTAAACCCCTAAACCATAAACCCTAAACCCTAAAAATTAAACCCTAAACCCTAAAACCTAAAACCCTAAAACCCTAAACCTTAAACCCTAAAACCCTAAAACGCTAAACCCTAAACCCTAAACCCTAAACCCTAAACCACCCAACCTACTATACCCAAATCATTGAATTTTAGGGTTTAGGGTAATTATCGTATTGTTTGACGAATTGAATAAGCGAGCTGTTCTGGGTAATAAACTTGTTAAAAAATGAATGCGTGCTCTCGCTCCTTTGTGTGCTTTTCATCTCTACCCAGAAGTGGTGATCCAGATAGATTGGAACCCATATATGATGGTCTACATAGAGATCTGCATAATACATCCAAACACAGACTATGAATACACCCGATAAAAATTAAATTTACACCTCTACTGCAGATTTTAACCCAACACTACCTGAAAGCCACTTGTTGTCCACAAGACCAAAATTTAGCAGAAAATCATTCCAATTCCTATCAAATGAATCCTTGCTATGAAAGTTCCATTTTTCCTTTCTGCTACATGCAATCAATTGATTCTTAATCTCGTTTTCCTTCCTATTTGTGTTCCGAACTCTTGTAGAAAAACCTGCAGCCTTGGCGTAGTTCCTGTAAAATTTTCCAGCATCTTCAAGGGTGGTAAAGGTCATTCCAACCTTCAAAACAAACTGGCCATCAACAACAGAGAGAGGCTGCAGAATACACCATGTCAAAAACTATAAATACACGCAATTATTGCTAATATAATACACCCGAACGGCACCAACTCAACTAAAATGACAATAAAAGCCATAAGCTGTAAATACACAAGCTGCAGAATACACCATCACAAAAACTAAAAACACACCCAATCATGTCTGATATAATACACCCGAACGACAACAACTCAGCTAAAATAACAGAAAAAGCCATAAACTGTAAATACACCCACTCTCTCAAAAAAATACACCCAAAAAAGTTTTGATCTACACCCGAGCGTCTGCTATAAATTTCAGACAATCAATCAAAACTAATACATTACATTCAATCCACAGATTTATGTTCACAGTGAAGTTTCACAGTCAATGTTCACGAATTATTCAGCTACACAATGCTATACAAATTACCGCAACAAAATTCAGAGTAATCGTATGTAAATCAAACATCAGGAACTTCGTTAGATTCAAATTCATAATCCACTTCGCCCTGATTCAACTGACAATATGAGGTTGAATCATCCATTATCTTCAAAACGAGTTCAAACTTTGATTTCAGAAACTAGAAAATCGAAAAGAAAACAAAACTGGAGTTACAGAGAGAGGAACTAACGTCAATAACGAAGAACAAACCAATGAGAAAGGAGAGAAAAAGAACGATCGAAAAACCAGGGGAAGACGCGCGAGAAGAAGAACGATGAAATTCGGAAAGAAGGAAAACAAAGAAGGAAACAAATCTTTTAAATTTGGTAGTTATACAAACGCGGAATCTTTATATATTATAGTATTAAGTTATATGTTGGACGATTTTTGGATTTGATTTTGAAAAAGTACTTATTTTTTTTATTTTTTAAAAAGAATTTTTTTTAACAAACAAAAATTATTTTACATTTGAATAGAATGTTTAAAAAGAGTTTTTAAATATTAATAACGTCTTTTGCTTTTGCTTTTTCTAAAAGTAAAGTATTGCTAATTTTTAGAAAAAATAAATAATTTATTTTTTTAATAAAAATATTTTTTTTAAAAGACGTATTCAAGTTTTAAATAGAATAAAGTATTTTATTTTTTAAAAAATTATTTTTTAATTTAAAAAAAATCAATCCAAACTAGTATTTAATGTCTAGTGTTATCATCATTTAACAGATATATTTTTTGTAATAGTGATAAAATATCTTGTGTAATAATGCTTACCTTTTGCAAAGTAAGAAAGCTATAAAGGTTTTTTAATTTGTGTTTTCATTTTTATGTGTTTTTCCTTTTTAGAATTTTGTTACCTGTC
>NC_029777.3:80901070-80908618 GCF_000817695.3 Arachis duranensis
TCCTTTACAAAATCCTGAAAGTAAAAGATACAAAAGCAAAACCGGAAATTATTTTCACAAAGCAAACTATTGCATGTCTTAAATAAATTGAGACAAGATATAATAGCATAATTGTGAAACCAATTATCATACATGGTGGAATCAACTATATAAATCAAATCATGATATTATATCTTATAAAAAATGATATTTACATGCAAATCATATTCAAAGACGTAAATGATCCCATATGAATACAAAAATATGGAATAAATTTTAGCATAGCACAAACCATAAACTAACAGAGAAGAAGGTGCAACAAAAAAATAATAAAATGTTATTACTTATCTAAAATAGTGTGATATTTCTGGAGGCATTGGTAAAAAAAAGCAATTAAGGCGTAGGAGATAAAAGTATCTGGAAAGGGGGACAATATTCTCAAGCTGAAGCATCCATTATTGTAGGTTTCTACTTTACGAAGTGCTTTGGTGTTATTTACAAGATGAACGAAATTGCGTAGCAAATTAAAGTTTGTACCCAAAACACCTAAGGGGATAATCAAAGAAGAATATAACTTGAAATTCAAATGCAACAATTAAACATAGGTGGGAAAAATCATGCAAACACAAGATTGGTAACACGATGAAATGAGCGTTAACAGAAAATTAAACGTTGTTGATAATAAATGATCCAATAACGCGTACAATACATGCACAGGGGAAAATGAACTTCATACCCAGAAAGAAAGGAACACGCAAAATATTGGAGTTTCTTACCGAACTCAATAGTCATGTTAACATAAGCTGCTGTTTTAGATTTTTTTCTTTTTCTCATTTACTCTTTTTCATTCAAAATATCTCTAACTGATATTACTTTTTTTTTTTCAACGATATGTAATTACACTGCTCAGTAAAAAAGAAATATACTGTTCATTAAAGAGACAGAAAAGAAAAAGTAAATCTTTCATTTTGGTAAATATTGAAGGCAACTATTCTAATGAAGATGTCAAAAATATTTTTTTATGATGATTTTTGTTTAAAAAGAATAATCTATTTGTTTGGCCACATTTTAAATAAAAGTAATACTTTTATAACATATGAAAATCAAGCCCTGTAATTTATCATCTAATGGTTAAAATGAACTAATGAAGCATCTTCACATGATGACAATGATAAAATCTTCATTGGAGTAGCCACCTGTTAGTCGAAAAATATTTTCGATTAAGATAAGATAATTCAAAATATTGAAGAGATGTTAGGATGGGAGCAAAAGTCGAAATGACTCACGTGCAGACATTTATTAGACGTTATTTTACACGGATTCAATTTATACATTTTGGGAAATCGAATAGGTATTTGATTGAAGAATCGAATAGAAGTTCGAATAAAGAATCGGACGGTTACACTAAGTAGAGAAGTTGAAGGATATTTCCAAGTGAGGAATTTATGGGTAACGTTTATCAGCAAAAGAGCGGGAACGGTTACCTGGGAATGTGCATAGAAGGCAGCACCATATAATTAATGGTCAGTTATAGAAGTAGATTATAAATATTAGCAAGTTTTAGGTAATAATGGTTGGAACTTTACTTCAAAAATTACTCACGCACACTCACATTCCAAGGACTTTCTGAGTCTGATTCGAGTCAATTTTTTGTAGGGTTCCTTCCACATGTCTTTACTTTCTATTTATATTTCCTGCAAACTTTATTTTTCAAACAAGTTTATCTTTTAAGCAAATTTATATTTCAAGTAATGTTTAATTTTCGAATTCAATTTACACTTCACTACCTTTAATTTTTATGTCCAAAGTCCTTTAATTTAATCGAAGGCATTTTTACCGCTTTCTTTAAATTTCAATAATGCAATTCTTTTCAATTCCAGTAGAGTTTGTTTTTTCGAATTCTTTGTTTTTCATTTCTTTTATTCCTTTACAAACTTCAATTTACTCTTTATTTTAATACTCGTCTAATTCGAGACACTTTGATACACTTATAGAAAATTGGTAATTGCAAAAAAAGAAGTAGATTTCGCTCAGACTATTAGATATCGAACCACCATCGATTTGCTAAAAATTGACAAAATAAATTGGCACGTGCAGTGGGACAGTTTTAAATTGAAGTGTGTCAAATAATTTTTGGTGTTATTTGGTGTATGCAATTGAGAAGTGGAAAGATCATTCACATGGCTGATGAATTGTCAAATGTGAATGGTGGTTCGTCCACCAATGATAGCATACCAGTAATTGTGCAATCTGCGGACGTTACTTCACGTTCGGAAGGTTTAGTTGGAAGTGAAAGTAAAGTGGTTACTACTATACAAACTGAAAGTGTTGGACGTAATATTCGTCCACGTGGTAATTTACCACCAGTGCAGCCTCCATTAACCACTGGTTGGCCTCCTTATGGTCTACCTCCTGGTTATACTCCACCAGTGAGTGGTTTTGCTCCTCCTGTTTGTTTTTGGAGTGAAATGGAGTGAATAATCCTCAAAACCCACAACAACATTCAGAATATTCTCGTGATTACAATGTGGGCTCTACATCGAATGCTTCTAACTCGATGGTAGTATTTCGACAACATGTAGAGGAGAGTCATCATGATTTAGTTAACTTATTGACTCAACAAATGACCATAATTCTAAATCCTATGATGGCTAATCATGAATCAAAATTTGAATGCCTTGCTAGACAGGTTGAACGAATTGCTCGAATCGTGGATTATGAGGAAGGTGAAAGGCATGATGCCAGGGGGAATAATGAGGGATTTGAAAATGTGTTTCAAAATGAAAACAATGTTTTAAACAGAGAAAATCCTCAGATAATTTCCCGTGGTCAAGATGCAGAGGTTCTAGCCAGATTACGTGCTAATCATGGTGTTGAACATTATCAAGTCACAAGAATTGTGGAAGAAGTGCTCAATCGAATTGGTTTGAATGTTGGTTTTATGAATCGATCCATTTTATGTCTACTTTCCCTCAAGTTGTTCAAATGGCTGAAGTGCCAAGAAGGGTGAAAAATCCAAAGATAATCACAAAATTTGCAGGAAAAATTGGAGAGTCAACCACTGAACATGTTGCTCGATATTTGGTTGAGATTGGGAATTTAGCCAATGATGAGAATTTAAAAATGAAATTTTTTCCTTCTTCGTTAACGAAGAATGCGTTTACTTGGTTTTTGAATATCAGACCAAATTCGATAACGACATGGAATCAGTTGGAAACTGCTTTTCATGCTCAATTTTATCAAGGAGAATTGAATGTGGCAGTTACTAATCTAGTGGCTTTGAAACGTGAGGATGGTGAAACCACTGATGATTATATGATATGTTTCAAAAATGGTAGAAGTAGATGCTACGTGTCGTTACCTGAAAGTGAAGTAGTAAAAATAGCAGTTATAGAGTTAGGATTTTATATGCGTCGAAAGTTGCTCAATGTGCATATCCCTGACTTAGCCCATTTGGCTGAAAGGGTTCGCAGGTTGAACTTATGAAAAAAGAAAAGGAGAAAAATAGGAATGAGAAAAAGTTAAAGAGTAAGCCTTTTACTCGAAAGGAGAAAGTCGCTTATGTGACTATGGAGTCCTCAGAGGAGGACCTCGATCTCGAGACAGAGGTCGATTTGGCAAAACTTAAGAAGGATCCTCCATATATTTGCTCTTTACTTAAAAAGCTCCCTGCTTGTAATGAAAATTTGAAAGATTCAGAACTAAAAAGTGGGAAAAAATATAATTTTGATCTTTCGAAATCTGATCAGATTTTTAATATGTTGCTTAAGGATAAACTATTAATTCTGCCTCAGGGTAGAACTTTACTTTCAGTAAAAGATTTGAAAAAAAAACCTTATTGTAAATTTCACCAAGCAACCAATCACTCGACTAATAGCTGTTCGTTTCAGGGACTTAATTCAGGAGGCTATAATGGAAGGGCGTTTAAAGTTCGAGAAGGAAATGAAAGTTGATGTTGATCCTTTCGATGCTGATGCTAGTTTTTTTGAGCCATATTTCAGAGTGAATATGGTTAGTATGTCTTATGATTTCGATGTGGCTCTAGATGATTTTGAGTCGCAAGTTTGATCAGTATATCCTCGAGCAGGAAATGGCCTGCTAGATTTCTTGGTACAGCAAAAGATCAAAGATCGTGACGTATCTTTATGTCCATGATGTAATGTTGTATTTGATGCCGAAGCTGCAGCAATTTTTAGAAAGAGAGGATGAAGAAGGAGTTAGCTCATAGAGAGGAGCAAGCTCGTCAGAGGCAACCAATTCAGCATATAGAAAGGCAAAGTTCTAAGGCCTCTCAGCCAAATATTGTTGCGCCGTTGAGCCGTTCCCAGGCTATAGGTGTCCAGTGGATTCGAAATTGTCAAGAATTCCTGAATCGAGATGCTCTCTATCGGCAAAATCCACAGTTCGGACATCGAGGGCCTCCTCGAAATCAATATCCCTATCATCGTGGCCGATCTAGAGGATACCTAAGGGGTAGAGGAAGAAGGAATCTTAATCAAAATAAAAAGTTTCAATCAGATAGAGGCAAGGGGGCAACGCCTTCAGTGCATCCCCGAATAGTGGAAAACGGAAATGCAATAGCTCATTCTCCAAGCAAGAATAAAGGCAAAGAGGCCAATTTGGATGAGGAATACTTTGAGAAAGGAGATGATGAAATGGTTGAAACTATTTCAATTATTCCAACTGAGTATCTGGGTGAGTATAAAGGAGATCCCGAAGAAGATTATGATATGGATGCTGAAGAAGCTTTTTCCTTCATCCGATATGAGGATGAATCGGGCTATTTCTTGAGACCTACTGAAAAGCAGAAATCTCATCTCCTCCCACTCCATATTACTACTACTCTGAGTGGGATCAAAGTAAATAAAGTTTTGATTGATGGTGGAGCAGCAATAAGTCTCTTACCAGAAAGAATGCTTATGAAGGTTGGTAAGCATCCTGATGACTTGGTTCCCACTAATATTATTGTAACAGACTTTAGTGGTTCTTCTACTCCAGCAAAAGGTCTTGTTACTTTGGGGGTGAAAGTGGGATCATCCAAAAGAAACACTGTGTTCGTGGTGGTGCCATCGAAAGTAAGTTACATTGCTTTATTGGGTCGAGTTTGGATTCACGGAGTTGGAGTTCTACCATCTACTGTGCTTCAAAGTGTCCTCCTTTGGACAGAGGATGGCAAGCCTGAAGTTGTTAAGGCAGATTCGAATCTTTATGTCGAACAATTACATGTCGATTTAGTATATAGCCCGAAATTTAAGCCTTTAAATGTTGACAGGTGATAAACCACTATTTTATGGTTTATCTTGTGCTCAATTGAGTGGTTTTTATCTATTCTGTACCCACTTATTCATACAATTTGCGTGTTTTACATTTTCCTTCCTGGTTTTGTGATATGATTGAAAACATGCTTGTTTGGCCTTATATTTGCTAATATTAATCCTCTCTTATTACCATTCGATGCCTTGATATGTGTGTTAAGTGTTTTCAGAGATTACAGGGCAGGAATGACTCAGAGGATGGAAAGGAAGCATGCAAAAGTGGAAGGAATACAAGAAGTTGAAGGAACTGCAAAGCTGTCACCCTGACCCTCTCGCACTCAAACGGATATAACTTTAGCTACATAGGTCCAAACGACGCGGTTCTAGTTGCGTTAAAAAAATAATGTCCGGGGCTTCCATTTGATATATAATATGCCATAGTTGCCCTAACGCTAGGCGACGCGAACGCGTGCTCTACGCGGACGCATCGCAGTGACGAAAATCAGCGTGGCAGATTTCTTCTCCAGCGATTTCTGGGCTGTTTTCGACCCAGTTTGCGGCCCAGAAAACACAGATTAGAGGCTATAAAGTGGGAAAATCCATTCATTTATAATCATGCTTTTCATAATTCACTTTTCATAGTTTGGATGTAGTTTTTAGAGAGAGAGAGGTTCTCTCCTCTCTCTTAGGATTTAGGATTAGAATTCCTCTTAAAGGATTTAGGATTTATTATTATTTCAACTTATAATTTTTCTGAGCTCCAGGTTTAATATCCCTTTATCTTGCATTGTTGGCATTGTTGTTGTTTTCGGCTGCCATGTCTTCTTCTTTGAAGAATTCTGTTAGGTCCTCTACAGAGAGTTGTGCTTTAGCTTCTCTTAGCTTTCGCTTCAAGGTCCTTTCAGGTTCAGGGTCAGCCTCAACAAGAATGCTTTTGTCTTTGCTCCTGCTCATATGAAAGAGAAGAGAACAAGAAAATATGGAATCCTCTATGTCACAGTATAGAGATTCCTTAAGGTGTCAGAGGAAAAGAAAAATAGAAAAAAGAGGTAGATGAATTCGAACTTATCAAGAAAGATGGAATTCGAATTGTGCATTGAGGAAGAGTGTTAGTCCATAAATAAAAGGATGTGAGAAGAGGGGAAGAAATTTTCGAAAATTAAAGTGAATTAATTAAAAGAAATTTTGAAAAATTGATTGGTGATTTTCTAAAACTGAGATTGAGAAAGTAATAAAGTGATTTTTGAAAAAGACTTTGAAATTAGAAATAAAAAAGATATGATTTGAAAACTATTTTAAAAAAGATGTAATTAAAAAGATATGATTGAAAAGATATAGTTTTAAAAAGATTTGATTGAAAAGATATGATTGAAAAACAATTTAAAAAGATTTGATTTTTAAAATTAATGACTTGACTAACAAGAAAAGATATGATTCAAACATTAAACCTTTCTCAACAAAAAAGGCAACATACTTGAAATGTTGAATCAAATCATTAATTGTTAGCAAGTATTTTTGAAAATGGAAAGAAATTGATTTTGAAAATATATGATTAAAAATATATGATTTGAAAAAGATTTGATTTTGAAAAATTATGAAAACTTGAAAAAAAATTGAATTAAAAACAGAATCTTCCCTCTTGTGCCATCCTGGCGTTAAACACCCAGAATGGTATCCATTCTGGCGTTTAACGCCCAAAATGCTACCCTTTTGGGCGTTAAACGCCCAGCCAGGTGCCCTGGCTGGCGTTTAAACGCCAGTTTTCCTTCCTCACTGGGCATTTTGAACGCCCAACTTTTTCTGTGTAATTCCTCTGCTGTATGTTTTGAATCTTCAATTCTCTGTATTATTGACTTGAAAAGACACAAATTAAAAAATTTTTGGGATTGCTAATAATGAAGAATAATCAAAATGAAACTAAGATCAAATAAACAATGCATGCAAGACACCAAACTTAGAAGTTTGTATACTACTGACACTAACAAGTTGAGAATGCATATGAGAAACAACAAAACACTCAAGACAAAAGAATTTAAAGATCAGAGCAAGTAAATCATCAAGAACAACTTGAAGATCAATAAAGACACAAGACTGAATTCGAAAAATGCAAGAAGAATAGAAACATGCAATTGACACCAAACTTAAAATGAGACACTAGACTCAACAAGAAACATAAAATTATTTTTGATTTTAAGATTTTATAATTTTTTTGTGCTTTTTTCGAAAATTATATGGAGAAGTAAAATAAAGGATTCAAAATTTTTAATAAGAATTCCAGGAATCATGCAATGTTAGTCTAAAGCTTTAGTCTAAA
>NC_029777.3:80908640-80916083 GCF_000817695.3 Arachis duranensis
AGGACATTGCATTCAAGAGCTAAATTGATGAGAATCAATTAGCTTTGGTGATGATGAAAACATCACCTTGAAACACTAGAATTCATTCTTAAAAATTCTGAAAAATACCTAATCTAAGCAACAAGATGAACCGTCAGTTGTCCAAACTCAAACAATCCCCGGCAACGGCGCCAAAAACTTGGTGCACAAAATTGTGATCATCAATGGCGCCATCAACATGGTACTCTCAATTGCAATCTCAACTCTTTATCACGACTTCGCACAACTAACCAGCAAGTGCACTGGGTCGTCCAAGTAATAAACCTTACGCGAGTAAGGGTCGATCCCACGGAGATTGTTGGTATGAAGCAAGCTATGGTCATCTTGTAAATCTCAGTCAGGCAGACTCAAATGGTTATGGATGATCTATGAATAAAACATAAAATAAAGTTAGAGATACTTATGCAAATCATTGGTGAGAATTTCAGATAAGCGTATGGAGATGCTTTGTCCCTTCCGTCTCTCTGCTTTCCTACTGTCTTCATCCAATCCTTCTTACTCCTTTCCATGGCAAGCTGTATGTTGGGCATCATCGTTGTCAGTGGCTACAGTCCCGTCCTCTCAGTGAAAATGTTCAACGCGCTCTGTCACAGCACGCCTATTCAGCTGTTGGTTCTCGATCATATCGGAATAGAATCCAGTGATTCTTTTGCGTCTGTCACTAACGCCCCACAATCGTGAGTTGAAGCTCGTCAGAGTCATTCAATCCTCGAATCCTACTCAGAATACCACAGACAAGGTTTAGACCTTCCGGATTCTCTTGAATGCCGCCATCAATTCTAGCTTATACCACGAAGATTCCGATTAAGGGATCCAAGAGATATCCACTCAATCTAAGGTAGAACGGAGGTAGTTGTCAGTCACACGTTCATAGGTGAGAATGATGATGAGTGTCACGGATCATCACATTCATCAAGTTGAGGAACAAGTGATATCTTAGAAGAAGAATAAGCCGAATTAAATAGAAGAACAATAGTAATTGTATTAATACTCGAGGTACAGCAGAGCTCCACACCTTAATCTATGGTGTGTAGAAACTCCACCGTTGAAAATACATAAGAACAAGGTCTAGGCATGGCTGAATAGCCAACCTCCCAAAGAGGGTTTAATCATAAAAAACATGATCAAAAGATGAAAATACAATAGCAAAAGGTCCTATTTGTAGAGAACTAGTAGCTTAGGGTTTACAAAGATGAGTAAATGACATAAAAATCCACTTCCGGGCCCACTTGGTGTGTGCTTGGGCTGAGCATTGAACCATTTTCGTGTAGAGACTCTTCTTGGAGTTAAATGCCAGCTTTTGTGCCAGTTTGGGCGTTTAACTCCCATTCTTGTGCCAGTTCCGGCGTTTTACGCCAGAATTCTTGAGCTGACTTGGAACGCCTATTTAGGCCATCAAATGTTGAGAAAAGTATAGACTTTTATACATTGCTGGAAATCCCAGGATGTCTACATTTCAACGCAGTTAAGAGTGCGCCAATTGGGCTTCTGTAGCTCCAAAAAATCAACTTCGAGTGCAGGGAGGTCAGAATCCAACAACATCTGCAGTCCTTTTCAGCCTCTAAATCAGATTTTTGCTCAGGTCCCTCAATTTCAGCCAGAAAATACCTGAAATCACAGAAAAAAACACAAACTCATAGTAAAGTCCAGAAAAGTGAATTTTAACTAAAAACTAATAAAAATATAATAAAAACTAAATAAAACATACTAAAAACATACTAAAAATAATGCCAAAAAGCGTATAAATTATTCGCTCATGACTTTCGTAACTAAAGAAAAAAATGTTACAAAATCATGTTACATTTTGTAACAAAATTTTTTGATAGGAAAAAAATTGACTGTCACGAAAAATACCTTCAAGATCAAAATTTGTTACCACTTTTGTAACGGCTTCTGGTTTTTTGTATCAGGAAAAATTGTTACAAAATATGGTATTGAATTGTAACAGTTCCATTTTTCATTACAAAAACTTTTTGTAACAGGACTTACTGCAATGGACCCTTTTTTTGTTACAAAAAATTTTTGTTTCAAAATTTTGACGTTTTGTAACAATATTTTTTGTTACAAATACGCCTTTTTCTTGTAATGACAAGTGATTCCTATAGGGTTACCTCAACATAGAAAAAAACGTTTCAAAGTAACTCTGTATGCGCCTCACTACACAGTCAGGCAGCTTGGATTCTCACTAGCTATCCCAACTCTACTTTCCCAAAACAGCAGACCATTTTGTCATATCACTCTGACTTCTCAGAAAGAGCTTGATCTCTGCCTCTTAAAAAATCAACAACAAAAAGAGTGGTATAACTACCTAGTTTACGATCGAAGTTCATACATCACAAAATCTTGCTTCGATTGGTGGACTGCTTGCTACTCTAGGTACAATTGTACTGACGAACGGATTCTTGCGTGACCTAGAATTTCACAAATAAGCTCTCGTTGAAAGTATAGCTTCAAAACCAACAAAAATCCTTTCGTACAAAAAAAACTTGTTTGTCACTAAAGCAAGCCCAGTAAAATTTATAACCGAAGTATTTAAACCTCGGGTCGTCTCTCAAGGAATTGCAGGGAGGTATGATTTATTATTGGTTATGAAAAAGTATCTTTTGGGTTTTTTTGAAAGGTTTGAACAAGGAATGTAAATGACAAGGAAGTAAACTAATTATCATGAAAACCCCTGCAAGGTATAAGAACTAGACGTCCTATCCTAGTTATCCTTATCAATTGTGATGAGAATTGGCTTTTGTTCCCACTTGGTCAACCTCTAACTATGAAGGTATGTTAAGTGGATAAATCAATTTAATTCCTCAGTCCTAGTCAATTCCTAAGGAAAGACTAGAGTTAGGGAAATTCAAATCAATCAGCAAAGAATTCCAATTTTGAATCAACAAGAAGTTTGATAACTCAAGTGTCTCCAATTACTCAACACAAGCTAGGAATGTAAAAAGCTAAATCAAAATCATAGATATGAAATACCTCAAATTGCATTAAATAAAGAAATCAAATCTAACAGGAGTTCATAATTAAATAAAAGAGAAACTAAATTAAAAGAACATTGAACCTGGAATTGAGAAGAAGAAGAAATCCTAATCCTAAAACCTAAGAGAGAGGAGAGAGCCTCTCTCTCTAAAAACTACATCTAAATTATGAAAAGTGAATAATGAATGTTGTATGAATGAATGGATGTATTCTCCCACTTTATAGCCTCTAATCTGTGTTTTCTGGGCCAAAAACTAGGTTAAAAACAACCCAGAAATCGCCCCCAGCGTTTTCTATTAATTTTGTAGATCGTGCATGTCACGCGTACACGTCAGTCACGCGTTCGCGTCGCTGGTCATTTTGGCGTGTCACACGTTTGCGTCAAGCACGTGCTCGCATCATACTGTAGAAATCCAATCCACGCGTACGCGTCACTGCAATTTTCTCTATGTCGCGCGCACGTTTCAGCCATGCATGCGCGTCACTGCTCGCTGGTTATCTCCTATGTTTTTTGTGTTCCTTCCATTTTTTACAAGCTTCCTCTCCATCCTCTAAGCCATTCCTGCCCTATAAAGTCTAAAAACACTTAACACACGGATTACGTCATCGAATGGTATAAAGGAGAATTAAAATACACAAATTAAAGATTCTAGGAAGCAAGTTTTCAACCATAGATCAAGACTAGGAAGGAGTTGTAAAGCCATGCAAATCATATGAATAAGTGGGTAAAGCCTTGATAAAAACCACTCAAGTAAACACAAGATAAACCATAAAATAGTAGTTTATCAATCTCCCGACACTTAAACATTAGCATGTCCTCATGCTAAGCTCAAGAGAAGCTAAAAGAGTGAATGGGGGAAAGTAAGACTCATGCAATGCAATGCAATGCAACCTATGTATATGAATGCAACTATATGCTAAGATGTTTCTATCTACTTGGTTAAAAGTAAACAAGTTCTTCAAGACAAAAATAGATCAGATTCCACTAATTCAAATCATACAATAAAAGACAAGTAAACTTGTAAGAAGATAGCTCATAACAGCAGGAAACATAGAATCAAGTATTGAACCCTCACTGATGGTGTATGTGCACTCTAGTCACTCAAGTGTATATGGTAATCACTCTAGTCTTTCCTAGTCATGCTTTCTAAACTTTGTTCTTCACGTAACTAATCAATAATATTTAATGTACCAATGCAAACATCATGAGGTCTTTTCAAGGTTGTAATGGGGCTAAGGTAAGGGTGAGGGTATATATATATATATGGCTAAGTGAGCTATAAATTAAATCTTTGACTAACCCAAGCTTTCACCTAACACACACACATATTCTATGTAACTCTAAGATCATGCCTTGCTACCCATAATTCCCACTTTTGTATCACATACTCATGTACCAAATATTTCTTTTGATTTTATCACATATGCATTGACCTTTCATTAAACTTAACATTGGGGTAATTTTGTCCTTTATTTATTTATTTATTTATTATATATATATATTTTTTTTCTTTTTCTTTTTTTTGTCTTTATTTTTTCTTTTTTTTTAAATATAAAAGTGAACATAACATATCAATGCATATGGATATTTTGGATTTTTCTGGTCTCACATGAGTAAGCACCCAAATTCTCAATTTTAAATAAAGTAGAAATATAACACACTCCCTATTAACCCAGGTTTCTCACAGTTTCTCCACACTTAGTTGACACAATCTTTATCTTAAGGTAACCAAAGATTCAATGGGATAATTAATTATTTTTCTGCTTAAGGTTAGTGATGTGGTAAAATACATAACAAATGGGGATTAAAAGGCTCAAAGTGGCTAACAAAGGTAAGTGGAATGGTAGGCTATTTGGGATAAGTGAGCTAATAACAAATGATGGCCTCAATCATATGCATACATTTAAATACACTAAATATTGGACATATAGGATGGAACAAAATAAAAATTACAATCATAGAGAAGAAAAAACACAAGAATAAAATATTATGGTTAAATAATGCAACCATGTAATTAAGCTCAAATCTCACAGATTGTGTGTTCTAGCTCTAAACCATGTTCCAAATTACAAGCTTCAAACAAGTTGAACACAAATTTTTAATTTAAATGAGTTAAATATTGTAAAAAGGGTCTTGAAAAGAGACTCATTACTTTAATCAAGCAGTGGAAAAATATGCACAAAAATCAAACAAACATGCAATCAAACATGCAAATGCAACAATGAACTAACAAAGGAAATCCCACATTGGTGTTGAAAGAGAACTAAGTAACCCGCGGAAGTCGGTATCGACCTCCCCACACTTAAAGATTGCACCGTCCTCGATGCATGTTGAGATGCGCAAGTGGGTGGGTTGCTCCAACTGATGCCTTTCTCAAAAGATTGTGCAGCAGACTTGCTTATTGCTCTAGTTAGAAACTTTTCCTTTTCCCTCTTGGTGGCCATCCTAAAAGAAGAGAAAAAGGAAGGAAAAGAACCCACAAGCAAAGATATGAGAAGAAATAAAACATATGTGGGCTAGTGCCAAATAATAAGGTTCTCAACTACATGATCGCGACAACATGTAAGTGAGAGAATAATAGAAGCACATGGCATGTCAACTAAATAGCAAACAAGTCAAGACACACCCAAAATAATGCAAAAAATATGCAACAGTTGAGTAAGAAAATCTTAACACCAATGTGAAAACAACAAGTATAGAAAAGAAAGGGAGAAGAGAACGAAGAAGAAAAGAAGGAGGAAAGAACAAGAAAGGAGAGAAGAAAGGAGTAAGATGGAAAACGGGACGCGACGCGTACGCGTGGGTGAGCAGAATCACAAATGACGCGTAAGCGTTGATCACGTGTACGCGTGACTATGTTTGTGCTATTCAAGCGAAGGCAACCTTGCACACGCACAACTCTCTGTTCGTTTTGGGATATGTTCCAAAATGGTATATGACGCGTGCGCAGAATTTGAAAATGACGCGCACGCATCAGGGACGTGTACGCATGATGCATTTTGTGCCTCGGGCACAGTGCCAGCACCAAGCCAACACAACTTTCGGCCAATACACTGTTTACGTCAATTTTCTGGGTCACGCGTGCACGTCATTGACGCATACGCGTGATGTGTCAAAATCGCGAGTGACGCGCACGCGTGACGTACGCGTGCGCGTGATAATGATGGTGCAATTGGCACACTTCTGCACCGTTCCCACGTAACATTCTGCAACTTTTTTTTAATATGCAATTATGCAGATGTAAATGCAAACTATATGCAAAAATAATGAGAAGAGTTACTAAATAAAGCTAAAAAGAAAGAAAAGAACAATCATACCATAGTGGGTTGTCTCCCACCTAGCACTTTTAGTTATTGTCCTTAAGTTGGACATTGGATGAGCTCCTTGTCATGGTGGCTTGTGCTTGAACTCATCTTGAAACTGCCACCAACGCTTGGTCTTCCAATAAGCTTCAACATCTCCAAATAAATTCACCAAGCCTTGATGAAGTTCTCCACAAGCTTTGAGATCCCAAAGTTGATCCTCTTGTATGCCGGGGTCCCAAATCTTGTTTCTACACCCGTCTTTAAGTGGATCACCATTGTCCCAGCCGGGTGGCAAGCAATATGAATTCTCAATAAGGCATCCAAACAACGTCCTAGACCCATTCAATCGAGCTCTACACCAACCTTTGCATTTCAACTTGAAGCGTACAACCATATTGAACCTTGCATGACAACTCTTACCACTAACCATCTTCCTCTCTCTCTTAATGCCACAAAGAGCTCTAAGTTGACCATCCGTCTCCAGTAGCCCGTATTCAAGTGGGGAAGTAAAGGTCAAGGATAAGAATTTTACCCACTTGAATGTTGTGTTGGACGGTAATGGCCTTGGGAGAGGTGTTTCTAATGAACTTGCAAGCTCCACTCCCTTGTGCTCTTCTTTGATAACTTTCACCTCCTTGCAAGCTTCTTCAATATTGGTGTCGCGAAATTGTGAACAATACTTTTTCATAACTCTCATAATCCCCGGTCATGAGCCCCAAAAACTTGGTAGCTGAGTACCATGGCATTACACAACTTCGCACAACTAACCAGCAAGTGCACTGGGTCGTCCAAGTAATAAACCTTACGCGAGTAAGGGTCGATCCCACGGAGATTGTTAGTATTGAAGCAAGCTATGGTCATCTTGTAAATCTTAGTCAGGCAGACTCAAATGAATATGATGATGAACGAAAATAACACAAAGGTAAAGATAGAGATACTTATGTAATTCATTGGTAGGAACTTCAGATAAGCGCATGAAGATGCCTTCCCTTCCGTCTCTCTGCTTTCCTACTGTCTTCATCCAATCCTTCTTACTCCTTTCCATGGCAAGCTTAAGCAAGGGTTTCACCGTTGTCAGTGGCTACCTCCCATCCTCTCAGTGAAAGCGATTGCATATGCTCT
>NC_029777.3:80916331-80916652 GCF_000817695.3 Arachis duranensis
AAGGTCTAGGCATGGCCGAATGGCCAGCCTCCCAAAGAGGGTTCAATCATAAAAACATGATCAAAAGATCCAAAGATCGAAAGACTCTCTATCATAATCTAAGAACTAGATGTCCAAAGATCGAAATACAATAGTAAAAGGTCCTACTTATAGAAAACTAGTAACCTAAGGTGTACAGAAATGAGTAAATGACATAAAAATCCACTTCCGGGCCCACTTGGTGTGTGCTTGGGCTGAGCATTGAAGCATTTTTCGTGCAGAGACTCTTCTTGGAGTTAAACGCCAGCTTTGGTGCCAGTTTGGGCGTTTAACTCCCATTTC
>NC_029777.3:80916670-80948997 GCF_000817695.3 Arachis duranensis
GTTTGGGCCATCAAATCTTGGGCAAAGTATGGACTATCATATATTGCTGGAAAGCCCAGGATGTCTACTTTCCAACGCCGTTGAGAGCGCGCCAATTGGGCTTCTGTAGCTCCAGAAAATCCATTTCGAGTGCAGGGAGGTCAGAATCCAACAGCATCTGCAGTCCTTTTTGGTCTCTGAATCAGATTTTTGCTCAGGTCCCTCAACTTCAGCCAGAAAATACCTGAAATCACAGAAAAACACACAAACTCATAGTAAAGTCCAGAAAAGTGAATTTTAACTAAAAACTAATAAAAATATACTAAAAATTAACTATATCATACCAAAAACATACTAAAAACAATGCCAAAAAGCATACAAATTATCCGCTCATCAAATATCAACCTCTTCCTCTTGGTAGCTTTCTTCCAATTCAATATCTTCTTCCTTGCTTACCAAGGGCATGGGAGGTTGTGCTTTTTTCTTCCTTAATCTCCACCTCTTGATCAACTTCTTCCAAGTCTTTAACCATGATATGCCTTGGAGGTTGTACTCCCTCCTCAACATCAACATCAAACATCTTGGAAGGAGGCACTATGACTGGACTTTCCCATGGAGGCTCAGCATCTCCTAAGTCTTCAACCACTTCCTCTTTAACTATTGCGGCTTTGTCCAGTTATTTTAGCATAAAATCGTACTCCTCTTTGATGATTACCTTTCCATGACAACTCCCTTCAACAACTCCTTCATCTTCAAGGGTCTCTCCTACTTTCACATTTGGGCCGCTCCTCTAGAAATAAGGTTGCGTGCAACCAATCCATTGCGTCCCTAAGACGATCCCTTCTTTCTCATTCTATGTCAATAGCATCATTGGGATCATGTTGCTCTTGGATTGATGGATGTGGGTGCCCTTCCATGGAGGGTGGTGATGGGATGGGTGGATCATTATGTGGTTGAAATAGAAGTGCACTAGAGCTTGAGGGTTGACTATTGGAGGTAGAGGGTTGGTCCATACCGGATATAAGATTTTAGAGTTTAGAGGTGAGACCAATGAGAGAGGTAAGTATGTTCTCCATGGAGGTTTGGGGTGGATAGGAGGGTTTATTTGTTGGGAGAGAGGGCTCATAACACGGAGGTGGTTCCTCTTGATAAGGATGTGGAGATCGTGTATATTGAGGTGGTGGTTCTAGGTGTGGTTCATATGGTGGTTGGTGAGGTGGATACGGATTAGGGTCATATGGAGGTGTTTGGTGGTAAGGGGCTTGTGAGTATGGTGGCTCAAAATTATGTTGAGGAGGGGGTCTATAGGCATATGGTGGTGGTTGTTGATAATAAAAAGGGCGTTCACCATAGCCATTATCTTGGTATGCCTCTTGGAAGGGCTCTTGGTCATAGTACGTTGGTGGAGATTGTTGCCAAAAGGGTTGATTAAATCCTTGTGGCTCCTCCCATATTTGATTATTCCAACCTTGATGCCTGTTCTCATATTACGTTGACGATCGGATTAATTGCGTGGTCTAGAATTTTACATTTAAATGTTCGTTGAAAGTATAGCTTCTAAACCAACAAAAATCCTTTCGTGCAAAAGTTTGGTTGTCACAAGTAACAAACCCCTAATAAAATTGATAACTGAAGTATTTAAACCTCGGGTCATCTCTCAAGGAATTGCAGGGAAGTGTGGTTATAATTGGTTATGGAAAAGTATGTTTTTGGGGTTTTGGATAAGAGAACAAGAAAAGTAAATGGTAAAAGAAGTAAACTAATAACTAGAAAAGCTCTTGGCAAGGTATGAGAAATGGATGTCCTATCCTAGTTATCCTTATCAATTGTGATGAGATTTGGCTTTTGCTCCCACTTGGTCAACCTCTAACTATGAAGGTATGTTAAGTGGATAAATCAATTTGATTCCTCAGGTCCTAGTCAA
Organism: Arachis duranensis; assembly: GCF_000817695.3. NCBI lineage: Eukaryota > Viridiplantae > Streptophyta > Magnoliopsida > Fabales > Fabaceae > Arachis > Arachis duranensis. Next base: position 80,918,574 of record NC_029777.3, read on the forward strand.
TTCCTAAGAAAAGACTAGAGTTAGGGGAATTCAAATCAATCAGCAAAGAATTCCAATTTTCAATCAACAAGGGGTTTGATAACTCAAGCATCTTCAATTACTCAACCAAAGCTAAGAGTGTAAAAAGCTAAATTAAAGTCATAAATATGAGATACCTCAAATTACATTAAATAGAGAAATCAAGTTAAACATGAGAATTCATAAATTAAAGTAACAACGTCAAATAATCAACAAGGGAAAATCAATAAACTAGAGTACTAGAAGAATTAAAAGTATAAGAGAAATCCTAATTCTAAAACCTAAGAGAGAGGAGAGAACCTCTCTCTCTAGAGAACTACATCTAAAACCTAAATTGTGAATAATGAATGGTGTCTTTATGAATGGATGCATTCTCCCACTTTATAGCCTCTAATCTGTGTTTTCTAGGCCAAAAATTAGGTCAGAAACAGCCCAGAAATCACCCCCAGCAATTTCTGGTACATACAGGTCGCTGCAAAGTCACACGAAAGCGTCGTCCACGCATTCGCACAGATTGCATTTTTTCCAAGTCTCGCATTCGCGTGATTCATGCGTGCGCATCGCCTATCTTCAAGGCAGCTATGGCAAATTATATATCATTGCGCAACTCCGAATGCTACCTTTCCAGCGCAACTAGAACTGCCTCATTTAGACCTCTATAGCTCAAGTTATGACCGTTTGAGTGCGAAGGTCAGGTTGACAGCTTTGGCAATTCTTTCAGTTTCTTGTATTTCTTCCACTTTTGTATGCTTCCTTTCCATCCTCTGAGCCATTCCTGCCCTATAATCTCTGAAATCACTTAACACACATATCACGGCATTGAATGGTAATAAGAGGGGATTAATATTAGTAAATATAAGGCCAAAGAAGCATGTTTTCAATCATAGCACAAAATCAGGAAGGAAAATGTAAAACATGCAATTTCTATGAATAAGCGTGAGAATAATGGATGAAAAATCACTCAATTTAGCACAATATAAACCATAAAATAGTGGGTTTATCAACCTGCCCACACTTAAACATTAGCATGTCCTCATGCTAAGCTCAAGAGAACTAAAAGAGTGAAGCAAAATGGTAGAATGTATGAAATGCAACCTATCTATATGAATGCAACTACATGTAAAAATGATTCCACCTACTTAGTGAAAAGGAAATAAATCTTTCAAGAACAAATATGAACTGGATTTCACTAATTCAAATCACAAAATAAAGTACAAGTAAAGAACAAATATGAACTGGATTTCACTAATTCAAATCACAAAATAAAGTACAAGTAAACTTGCAGAAGAAAATAGCTCATGAAAGCCGAGAACAAAGAATCGAGCATCGAACCCTCACTGGAAGTGTGTGCACTCTAATCACTCAGGTGTTTAAGGTTCGATCTCTCGGTTCTCTACTAATCTTGCTTTCTAAGACTTGCTCTTCTTCTACCAATCAACATAAATTTAATGCACAAATACACATATCAAGAGGTCTTTTGAGGGTTGTAATGGGGTTAGGGTCAAGGTAGGATTGTATTTGGCTAAGTGGACTAAAATCTGAATCCTTAATTAACCTAAACTTCTCACCTAATTTAGGACAATCCATATAATCATAATATAAAATCAATAACTACGCATTAACTGTATTTACTACATATTTATGCATTCCAAGTTTTGAGTACAGTACATATGCATTGCTATCGCCATTTACTTTGGGGCATTTTGTCCCCTTTAGCATTTGCTCTTTTGCTTTTCTTTTTTTTTGTTTTTTTTAGTTTTTTTTTGTATTAAATTTTTTTCTTTTGTCTTTCTCAATGCATATGATTAAAGTATTGCATGCATAAACATGTGTTAGCGTTCTTTTTCACATTTTATCAAGAATATACAACACCCAATTCTCAAACCAAATATTTTCAATCCCATTTTCCCCATACTTAATTCATGAGCACTTTCACTAGTCTAAGCTAACCAAGGATTCAAATTAGGGAGATTATTGTTTTCCACTTAGAGTTAATGATGTACTAAAATTAAGAACAAATAGGGTAAAATAGGATCAAATTGGTTTGCAAAGGATAATGAAAATGTAAGGCCATATGGGTATGTAAGCTCAGTGAAACAAAGGCCTCAATCATATAAGTACATGCATACATCAAACCATGGAAATATAGAGTCAAGCAAGATATATATCACAATTTTAGAGAGAACAACACACACCAAAACAAAATATCGGTTGATAAAATGCAACCAATCAATTAGGCTCAAAATCTCACTGGTTTTGTGTGTTCGAGCTCTAAACCATGTTCCAATATAATATTTCTTCAAACAAGTTTAACAAAAATTTTATTCAAATTAGTGAAATGCTATAAAATATTTTCTTGAAAAAGAAAATTATTACTTCAACCAAGTAGTGGTAGAATATGCACAAAGTCTAACTATAATGCAATCAAACATGCAAATGCAACAATGAACTAACAAATTAAACATTGGTGTTGAGAAAGGTAATAACTAATCCACAGAAGTTGGTATCGACCTCCCCACACTTAAAGATTGCACCGTCCTCGGTGCATGCTGAGATGCGCAAGTGGGCGGGTTGCTCCAACTGATGCCTTTCTCCAAAGATTGTGCAGCAGTCTTGTTTATTGCTCCAGTTAGAAATTTTTCCTTTTCCCTCTTGGTGGCCATCTTGAAAGAAGAGAAAAAGGAAGGGAAAGAACCCACAAGCAAAGATATGAAAAGAAATAAAACATATGTGAGCTAGTGCCAAATAATAAGGTTCTCAACTACATGATCGCGACAACATGTAAGTGAGAAAATAATAGAAGCACAGGGCATGTCAACTAAATAGCAAACAAGTCAAGGAGCACCCAAAATAATGCAAGAATAATGCAACAATTGAGCAAGAAAATTCAACACCAAAGTATAGCTTGGTTGTTAGAATGAATTCCGGGGTCCCAAACCTTGCTTTTGCACCTGTCTTCTTGTTGACCATCTTTGTTCCAACCGGGTGGTAAGCAATCCGACTTCTCACTGAGGCATCCAAATAGCTTCTTAGACCCATTCAATTGAGATTTGTACCAACTTTTGCATGTAGACCTTGAGCTATGAACCATAATGAACCTAGGCTTATGTTGCCAACCACTAACCATCTCTCTTTTATTCTTAAAGCCACAAAGAGTTTTAAGTTGACCATCTGTCTCAAATAAAGCATATTCAAGTGAGCTAATTAAGCTTAGAGATGAGAGATTTACCCACTTGAATGAAGGAATTGATGGCTTTGGGGGAGAGGTTTCCAATAACTTTGGCAAGGTGATTTCCAGCTCAATTCCCTTGAGTTCTTCCTTGACAACTTCCACCACTTTGCAAGCTTCTTCAATATCAACCTCTTCCTCTTGGTATCTTTCTTCCAATTCAATCTCTTTTTCATTGTTCACCAAGGGCATGGGAGGTTATGCTCCTTCTTCTTGAATCTCCATCTCTTGATCAACCTCTTCAAAGTCTTCAACCAGGCTATGCCTTGGAGGTTGTACACCCTCCTCAACATCAATTTCAAATGTCTTTGAAGGAGGCTCCATGACTTGAGGTTCAATTGGAGGTTTCGCATCTCCTAAGTCTTCAACCACTTCCTCTTCTTCAATAATTTCGGCTTTCTCCACTTGCTCTAATACAAAATCACAATCCTCAGTTTCCACCGGAGTTTCCAATCTCTCTTTGATACTACGCTCCTCACTTGATTCTCTATGAGTGGCCATGGATGTATCTGAAATATTCAAGTATTGGGAGGCTAATTGATTTACTACCTCGGTTAAGGTAGCCGTGAATTCTAGTGCATCCCTTTTAATCTTCGCTTGCCCTTGAAGAAGACCACGAAGGATGTCATGCATTGGAGATTGGGGTGGATATGAGGGCTCATTACTTGGAAGAAAAGGTTCATGATAAGAGGGTGGTTCCTCATAATAAGGATGTGGTGGTTCTTCACTCTCCATCTTTTTCACTTGTTGCACAGCACACTTCAGTTCTTTGTTCTCAAATTGAGATTCTTTAGCCATGAGAGCTTCGAGTGCCATTCGGCTTACTGCTCGGTCCAATTGATGAAGGGTTGCTTGAAATTGATCCACTGTTTCCTTGAGACAATCTTGTGATTCTTGTTATGCTCGGCTATCATAAGTAGGATCGTAGTGCTCTTAGATTGATGGATATGGACATGGTGTATAGAGGTAGTGGTTCTTGGGAGTAATTGGGTTGGAATTGGGGTGGCTCCATGTATGGTTCATAGGGTTGTTGGTATGGTGGATATGGGTTAGGGTCATATGGAGGTGAATGGTGTAAAGGGGCTTGTGAGTATGGTGGTTCAAAGGTATGTTGGGGAGGTGGTTCATAAGCATATGGTGGGGCTTATTGATAACTACAAGAGGGTCCACCATATTCATCATTTTAGTATGCTCCCTGGAATAGTTCTTGACCATAGTAATTTGGTGAAGGTTGGTTGTCATGAAAGGGTCCACCATAACTATTGTCTTGGCATACATTGTAGGATGGACGTTGTCCATGGTATTTTGGAAGGTGTTGTTGCCTAAAGGGTTGGTCAGATCCTTGTGGCTCCATCCATCTTTGATTGTTTTGACCTTGATGCATATTCCTGTTATAGCTTCCATTCCTTTCAACAATATTAGAACCAAACTCAAAGCGATGGGGGTGAGAACTCATAGTAACTAATAAAAATTTAAAACAAAAACAAAAATAAATAAACAAGAAAAAGAAAATATTTACAATAACCAATAATAGGGCACACGTTTGCAATTCCCCAGTAGCGGCGCCATTTTGATGATCGGATTAATTGCGTGGTTTAGAATTTTACATTTAAATGTTCGTTGAAAGTATAGCTTTTAAACCAACAAAAATCCTTTCGTGCAAAAGTTTGGTTGTCACAAGTAACAAACCCCTAATAAAATTGATAACCGAAGTATTTAAACCTCGGGTCGTCTCTCAAGGAATTGCAGGAAAGTGTGCTTATAATTGGTTATGAAAAAGTATGTTTTTAGGGTTTTGGATAAGAGAACAAGAAAAGTAAATGGTAAAAGAAGTAAACTAATAACTAGAAAAGCTCTTGGCAAGGTATGAAAAATGGATGTCCTATCCTAGTTATCCTTATCAATTATGATGAGAATTGGATTTTGCTCCCACTTGGTCAACCTCTAACTATGAAAGTATATTAAGTGGATAAATCAATTTGATTCCTCAGGTCCTAGTAAAAAAAACTATACCTTACTAAATAAAGGAAAGTCAAGTGAACTAATTAATTTGATTCCTCATGTCCTAGTCAACTCCTATGGAAAGACTAGCTTTAGAGGGATCCAAATCAATCAACAAATTCCAATTTTCAATCATCAGCGGAGTTTGATAACTCAAGTGTCACCAATTACTTAACCAAAGCAAAGGGGGGAAAATCTAAATTAAATTAAAAGCATTAATAACATAAATTTGAAGAAAGCAATCTTTATATCTGAAATACCTCAATTTATATTAAATAAGAAAATCAATTCTAACATGGAAAGTTCATATGCCAAATTGAAAAGATAAATAACAATGAAAGTAATAGAATAAATAAAGTAGAAAATAAATTAAAGGAACATTGAACCTGAAATTGAGAAGAAACAATCCTAAAGCTAAGAGAAATCTTAAATCCTAAAACCTAAGAGAGAGGAGAGAGCCTCTCTCCCTAGAAAACTACATCTAAAACCTAAAATTGTGAATTTGAATGTTGTGTTAAGTATATATTTTGAGTCTCTGCACATTCCCTGGCTTTGTTCTGTGTTTCTGGATCGAAAAATGGGTCAAAACGCAACCCAAAATCGCCCCCAACGAGTTCTGTTAATTCTGCAGATCGCGCATGTCACGCGTGCGCGTCATTCAACATTTTCCTTGCCACGCGTACGCGTCGTCCACGCGTTCATGTCATTCGTTCAGATTCCAATCTACGCATTCGCGTCAGGCACGCGAACGCGTTACTGCGATTTTCTCCATTTCGCGTGGTCGCGTGAGCCATGCGTTCGCGTCGGTGTTCGCTTGTCATCTCCTTGGTTTCTTGTGATCCTTCCATTTTTGCAAGCTTCCTCTCCATTCTCTAAGCCATTCCTGTCCGATAAAGCCTGAAAACACTTAACACACATATCATGGCATTGAATAGTATGAGGGAGAATTTAAAATACGCAATTTAAAGGCTTAGGAAGCAGGTTTTCAACCATAGAACTAAATTAGGAAGAAATTGCAAAATCATGCAAATCATATGAATAAGTGGGTAAAGACTTGATAAAACCACTCAATTAAACACAATATAAATCTTAAAATAATGGTTTATCAACCTCCCCACACTTAAACATTAGCATGTCCTCATGCTTAGCTTAAGGAGATAAAATAAATGAGTAGGGAAAAGCAAGACTCATGCAGTGCAACCTATGAATTTGAATGTAACTATATGCTAAGACGTTTCTATCTACTTGCTTAAAAGCAAACAAATCCTTCAAGAAGAAATATGAACTGGATCTCACTAATTCAAATAATAAAATAAGGTACAAGTAAACTTGCAAAAGAAAATAGCTCATGAAAGCCAGGAACAAGGAATCGAGCATCAAACCCTCACTGGAAATATATGCACTCTAATCGCTCAGGTGTTTAAGGTTCGATCTCTTAATTCTCTACTAATCTTGCTTTCTAAGGCTTGCTTTTCTTCTACCAATCAACAAAGAATTAGTGTACAGATACACATATCAAGAGGTCTTTTAAGGGTTATAATGGGGTTAAGGTCAAGGTAGGATTGTATTTGGCCAAGTGGACTAAAATCTGAATCCTTAATTAACTTAAACTTTTTCCACCTAACTTAAGACAATCCATGTAATCACAATACAAGATCTAACTATCCATTAACAATGTTTTCCACATATTCATCCATCCGAAATTTGAGTACAACTCATATGCATTACTTTCACCATTTACTTTGGGGAATTTTGTCCCTTTTTTATTGTTTGCTCCTTTCTTTATTATTTTTTTCTTTTTTTTCATAATTTTTCTTTCTTTTTCTTTTCTCAAGGCATATGATTAAGGTATTGAATGCATGAACATATTCTCAACATTCTTTCACATTTTCAGAAAATTCTAACATACTCAATTCTCAAACCAAATGTTTCCAAACCCAATTTTCCCACACTTAAATCATAAGCACTCTCACTAGTCTAAGCTAACCAAGGATTCAAATTAAGGACATTATTATTTTCCGCTTAGAGTTAATGATGTGCTAAAATAAAGAATAAAAGGGGTAAAATAGGCTCAAATTGGTTTGCAAAGGATAATGAAAGGGGTAAGGCCATATAAGTATGTAAGCTAAGTGAACAAGGCCACAATCATATAAGTATATGCATACATTAAATCGTGGAAATATAGAATTAAGCAAGATATAGATCACAATTTTAGAGAGAACAACACACACCAAAAATAAAATATATTGGTTGGTAAAATGCAACCAATCAAATAGGCTCAAAATCTCACAGGTTTTGTGTGTTCGAGCTCTAAACCATGTTCCAAAATAAAATTTCTTTAAACAAGTTTAACAAAAACTTTAATTCAAATTAGTGAAATGCTATAAAATGTTTCTTGAAAAAGAAAATATTACTTCAACCAAGTAGTAGCTAAATGCACAAAATCAAACAAATATGCAATCAAACATGCAAATGCAACAATGAACAAACAAAGAAAATAAAACATTGGTGTTGAGAAGGAAATAACTAACCCACGAAAGTCGGTATCGACCTCCCCACACTTAAAGATTGCACTGTCCTTGGCGCAAGCTGAGATGTGCAGGTGGACGGGCGGTTCCAACTGGCACTTTTCTCCAGGTATTTTGCAGATGGACTTGTCTGTTACCCCATATAGAAGTTTCTCCCTTTTTCCTTCTTCGGTGGCCAGTCTGAAAGAAGAGAAAAAAGAAGAATAGGAACCCAAAAATAATGATAGAAAACAAATAAAATTATGTGTGGGTAATTCCAAATAATAAGGGTCTCAAGTATATGGCAGCTACAACACGAAATTGAGAGAACAATAGAAGCACATGGCATACCAGTGGTGCAAAATTTGCAACAAAGGAGAGGAGTGTGGGTAATGAAAGATAGTGTAAGTTCATATCAATGCAAATAGAATGCAACTATCATAAAAGAATAGAATAGACTTATGAATAATAATACTCAATCAAAATAAAACAAGTCATGAAGTACCAGAATAATTCAAGAAAAGATGCAACAGTTGAATAAGAGAATTTTAACACCAATAGAAAAATAATAAATTTAGAAAAGAAAATAAAAATATGCACAAAATTAAAATGCAATGAATGAAAGTATGCAAATAAATTAAGTAGAATAGAATAAAAGTGAAGAAGGAAGAGAAGTTAAAGAGAGGAAGAAGAAGTAAGTAAGAAAGGAGGAAGGAAAAATTAGGATTGGGGAAGAAAAGATAAGATTTTTGGCGCTGATCTGGATAAGATGTGCGGCGCAGGTGACGCGGACGCGTGGAGCATGCGTTCGCATGGTTGGCGCTATTTTCAAGTGACGTGGACGCGTCGGCCACGTGAACGCGTGACTTGATTTGTGCTAGTGGCGCGAGAGTAGCCTCGCAGTCGCGCAACTCTCTGTCTCAAACGCATATTGCCAAAATTTAGGGTGACGCGTGCACGTGGGTGAAGCGCACGCGTGCATGGCCTTTCTTTTAAAATGACACGGATGCGTGGGGCACGCGTTTGCGTGGTAGGGCTAGTGCTTCCAACACCATTCCAGCCCCACTCCATCATAACTTACTATCATATACCTCTTTACGTCGATTTTGCAGGGTCACGCGTGCGCATGGGTGACGCGCACGCGTGAGGGACACATATGCGTGGTGATGCTTGTGCGATTGGCACACTTTCTGCACAGTTCCCACGCAACTTTTTGTTCAATTTTTTTATGCAGTATGTAGAATGCAAAATGCAGATGCTGATGCAGACATTATGAATGAACACTAAGAAATTTAAAATAAAATAAAACTGAGAATAAAACAAAATAAAATAAAACTAAGACTGAAAAAGAACGATCATACCATGGTGGGTTGTCTCCCACCTAGCACTTTTAGTTAAAGTCCTTAAGTTGGACATTTTGTGAGCTCCTTGTCATGGTGGCTTGTGCTTGAACTCGTCTTGAAACTTTCACCAATGCTTGGACTTCCAATAAGCTCTATCAATACCAAGTAAAATTTTCAAGCTTTGATGGAATTCTTCACAAGTTTTGAGCTTCCAAATTTGATCCTTATATATTCCCGGATCCCAAATCTTGTTTCTACACTCGTCTTCAAGTGGATCATGATGATTCCATCTTGGTGGTTCAGCATTGGAATTCTCATTTAGGTACCCAAACATCCCCTTAGACCCAGTCATCCGAGCTCTACACCAACTCTTGCATTTAGACTTTGAGTTCCCAGCCATAATAAACCTAGGATTGTGTTACCAACCACTAACCATCTCCCTCTTACTCTTAAAACCACAAAGAGTTCTAAGTTGACCATCCGTCTCAAGTAAAGCATATTCAAGTGGGCTAATTAAGCTTAGAGATGAAATATTTACCCACTTGAATGAAGGAATGAATGGTGATGGCTTTGGAGGAGAGATCTCCAATAACTTTGGCAAGGTGATTTCCAGCTCCAGTCCCTTGAGCTCTTCCTTGACAACCTCCATCTCGTTGTAAGCTTCTTCAATATCAACCTCTTCCTCTTGGTAGCTTTCTTCCAATGCAATCTCGTCTTCATTGCTCACCAAGGGCATGGGAGGTTGTGCTTCTTCTTCTTTAATCTCCATGTCAAGTCCAATGGGAGAGGATTCAATTGTAGATAAGGATTCATCAATAATTGAATCCGTCTCTTGATCAACCTTCTCAAAGTCTTCAACCATGATATGCCTTGGAGGTTGTACACCCTCCTCAACATCAATTTCAAATGTCTTGGAAGGAGGCTCTATGACTTGACTTTCCCATGGAGGTTCTGCATTTCCTAAGTCTTCAACCACTTCCTCTTCTTCAATAATTTTGGCTTTCTCTACTTGCTCTAATACAAAATCACAATCCTCAATTTCCACCGGAGTTTTCAATCACTCTTTCATACAATGCTCCTCACTTGATTCTCTACGAGTGGCCATGGGTGTATCTAGAATATTCAAGTATTGGGAGGCTAATTGATTTACTACCTCGGTTAAGGCAGCCGTGAATTCTAGTACCTTCTTATTCATCCTTTCTTGCCCTTGAAGAAGTACACCGAGGGTTTCATTCATTGGAGATTGGGGTGGGTATGAGGGTTCATTACTTGGGAGGAAGGCTTCATGATAGGAAGGTGGTTCATCTTGATAAGGATATGGAGATGGTATATATTGAGGTGGTGGTTCTTGGGAATAATTAAGTTAGAATTGGAGTGGTTCTATGTATGGTTCATTTGGCTCATAAGGTGGTTGGTATGGTGGATATGGATTAGGGTCATATGGAGGTGAATGGTGGTAAGGGGCTTGTGAGTTTGGTGGTTTAAAGGTATGTTGTGGAGGTGGTTCATAAACATAGGGTGGGGCTTGTTGGTAACTACAAGGGGGTCCACTATATCTAACATCTTGGTATGCACCTCTCAATGGCTCTTGACCATAGTAATTTGGTGGAGGTGGGTTGTCATGAAAAGGTCCACCATAACTATTGTCTTGGCATGCATTGTAAGATGGTCGTTGTCTATGGTATCTTGGAATGTGTTGTTGCCTAAAGGGTTGATTAGATCCTCGTGGATCCTTCCATCTTTGATTGCTTTGACCTTGATGCATGTTCCTGTTACAGCTTCCATTCCTTGCACCAATATTGGAACCAAACTTAAAGTCAGAGGGGTGAGAACTCATAGTAACTAATAAAAATTAAAAACAAAAACAAAAATAAATAAACAAGAAAAAGAAAATATTTACAATAACCAATAATAAGGCACACGTTTGCAATTCCCTGGCAACGGCACCATTTTGACGATCGGATTAATTGCGTGGTCTAGAATTTTACATTTAAATATTCGTTGAAAGTATAGCTTCTAAACCAACAAAAATCCTTTCGTGCAAAATTTTGGTTGTCTCAAGTAACAAACTCCTAATGAAATTGATAACCGAAGTATTTAAACCTCGGGTCATCTCTCAAGGAATTGCAGGGAAGTGTGCTTATAATTGGTTATGGAAAAGTATGTTTTTGGGGTTTTGGATAAGAGAACAAGAAAAGTAAATGGTAAAAGAAGTAAGCTAATAACTTGAAAAGCTCTTGGCAAGGTATGAGAAATGGATGTCCTATCGTAGTTATCCTTATCAATTGTAATGAGAATTAGATTTGGCTCCCACTTGGTCAACCTCTAACTATGAAGGTATGTTAAGTGGATAAATCAATTTGATTCTTCAGGTCCTAGTCAATTCCTAAGAAAAGACTAGAGTTAGGAGAATTCAAATCAATCAGCAAAGAATTCCAATTTTCAATTAAAAAGGAGTTTGATAACTCAAGCGTCTCCAATTACTCAACTAAAGCTAAGAGTGTAAAAAGTTAAATTAAAGTCATAAATATGAGATACCTCAAATTGCATTAAATAGAGAAATCAAGTTAAACATGAGAATTCATAAATTAAAGTAACAACGTCAAATAATCAACAAGGGAAAATCAATAAACTAGAGTACTAGAAGAATTAAAAGTAGAAGAGAAATCCTAATTCTAAAACCTAAGAGAGAGGATAAAGCCTCTCTCTCTCTCTAGAGAAGTACATCTAAAACCTAAATTGTGAATAATGAATGTTGTCTTTATGAATGGATGCATTCTCCTACTTTATAACCTCTAATCTGTGTTTCCTGGGCCAAAAATTAGGTCAGAAACAGTCCAGAAATCACCCCCAGTGATTTTTGGTACGTACATGTCGCTGCAAAGTCACGCGGAAGCATCGTCCACGCGTTCGCGCGGATTGCATTTTTTCCAGGTCACGCGTTCGCGTGATTCACGTGTGCGCATCGCCTATCTTTGAGGCAGCTATGGCAAATTATATATCATTGCGAATCCCCAGATGTTAGCACAAGTTATGACCGTTTGAGTGCGAAGAGGTCAGGCTGACTGCTTTGGCAATTCCTTCAGTTTCTTGTATTCCTTCCACTTTTGCATGCTTCCTTTCCATCCTCTGAGCCATTCCTGCCCTGTAATCTCTGAAATCACTTAACACACATATTACGGCATTGAATGGTAATAAGAGGGGATTAATATTAGCAAATATAAGGCCAAAGAAGCATGTTTTCAATCATAGCACAAAATCAGGAAGGAAAATGTAAAACATGCGATTTCTATGAATAGGCGTGAGAATAATGGATGAAAAATCACTCAATTTAGCACAATATAAACCATAAAATAGTGGTTTATCAAGCGTCCATTCCCTACAACAACATTGGAACCAAACTCATAGCGACAGGGGTGAGAATTCATAGTAGCTAATAAAAATAAAAAACAAAAACAAATAAATAAGCAAAAACAAATATTTACAATAACAAATAATAAGGCACACGTTTGCAATTCCCCGGCAACGGCGCCATTTTGACGAGCAAATTCTTGCGTGGACTAGAATTTTACAAATAAGCTCTCGTTGAAAGTATAGCTTCTAAACCAACAAAAATCCTTTCGTACAAAAAAAAACTTGTTTGTCACTAAAGCAAACACAGTAAAATTTATAACCGAAGTATTTAAACCTCGGGTCGTCTCTCAAGGAATTGCAGGGAGGTATGATTTATTATTGGTTATGGAAAAGTATCTTTTGGGTTTTTTGAAAGGTTTGAACAATGAATGTAAATGACAAGGAAGTAAACTAATTATCATGAAAACCCTTGCAAGGTATAAAAACTGGACGTCCTATTCTAGTTATCCTTATCAATTGTGATGAGAATTGGCTTTTGCTCCCACTTGGTCAACCTCTAACTATGAAGGTATGTTAAGTGGATAAATCAATTTGATTCCTCAGGTCCTAGTCAATTCCTAAGAAAAGACTAGAGTTAGGGGAATTCAAATCAACAGCAAAGAATTCCAATTTTCAATGAACAAAGAGTTTGATAACTCAAGTGTCTCCAATTACTCAACACAAGCTAGGAATGTAAAAAGATAAATTAAAATCATAGATATGTGGTACACAAAATCGTGAGTTCACACTTTTCTTACAACTCTGCGTAGGTGACCAGCAAGTGCACTGCGTCGTCCAAGTAATACCTTACGTGAGTAAGGGTCGATCCCACGGAGATTGTCGGCTTGAAGCATGCTATGGTCATCTTGTAAATCTCAGTCAAGCGAATTCAAATGGTTATGAGGTTTTGATAATTAAAAGAGAAATAAAACATAAAATAGGATAGAGATACTTATGCAATTCATTGGTGAGAATTTCAGATAAGCGTATAAAGATGCTTTGTTCCCTCTGAGCCTCTGCTTTCCTATTGTCCTTATCCAATCATGCGTACTCCCTTCCATGGCAAGCTATATGTTGGTAGATCATTGTTGTCAATGGCTACCAGCCGTCCTCTCAGTGAAAACATATCCATTACGGTTTCCCGCATGGCTAATCAGCTGTCGGTTCTTGATTGTGTCAGAATAAGATCCAATGATCTTTTTGCACACTGTCACTGTGCCCAACAGTCACAAGTTTGAAGCTCGTCACAGTCATCCCATTCCAGATCCTACTCGGAATACCACAGACAAGGTTTAGACTTTTCGGATATCAAGAATGCTGCCAATTGATTCTAGCTTATACCACGAAGACTCTGATCTCACGGAATGGAAGGCTCTGTTGTCAGGAGAGGCAACCATGCATCATGAACCAGGAGGCCAAGAGATACATACTCAAGCTCTCGCAGATAGAATGGAGGTGGTTGTCAAGCACACGTTCATAAGAGAGGATGATGATGAGTGTCACGAATCATCACATCCATCAGGTTGAAGTACGAGTAAATATCTTAGAACAAGAATAAGCATGAATTGAATAGAAAAACAATAGTACTTTGCATTAATTCATGAGGAACATCAGAGCTCCACACCTTAATTTATGAGGTGTAGAAACTCCACCGTTGAAAATATATAAGTGATGAAGGTCCAGGCATGGCCGAATGGCCAGCCCCTAAAACGTGACCAAGAGATCAAAAGTGATCCAAAGATAGTCTCAAAAATGATCTAAAGATATGAATACAATAGTAAAAGGTGCTATTTATACTAAACTAGTAAACTAGGTTTACAGAAAATGAGTAACTAAGTGTAGATAGTGCAGAAATCCACTTCCAGGGCCCACTTGGTGTGTGTTTGGGCTGAGCATTGAAGTTTTCATGTGCATAGGCTCTTCTTGGAGTTTAAACGCCAGTTTTGGTGCTAGTATGGGCATTTAACTCCAGCTTTGGTGCCAGTTCTGGCGTTTTACGCCAGAAAAGGGTCTTTGGTGGGTGTTTGGACGCCAGTTTGGGCCATCAAATCTCGGGCAAAGTATGGACTATTATACATTGCTGAAAAACCCAAGATGTCTACTTTCCAACGCAATTAAGAGTGTGCCAATTGGGTTTCTGTAGCTCCAGAAAATTCACTTCGAGTGCATGGAGGTCAGAATCCAACAGCATCTTTAGTCCTTTCTCAGCCTCTGAATCAGATTTTTGCTTAGGTCCCTCAATTTCAGCCAGAAAATACCTGAAATCATAGAAAAACACACAAACTCATTGTAAAGTCCAGAAATGTGATCTTTTCATAAAAACTAATAAAAATATACTAAAAAGTAATTAAAACATATTAAAAACTATGTAAAAACAATGCCAAAAAGCGTATAAATTATCCGCTCATCAATATGAAATACCTAAAATTGCATTAAATAAAGAAATCAAATCTAACATGGAGTTCATAAACAAATAAAAGAGAAACTAAATTAAAAGAACATTGACCCTGGAATTGAGAAGAAGAAGAAATCCTAATCCTAAAACCTAAGAGAGAGGAGAGACCCTCTCTCTCTAAAAACTACATATAAATTATGAAAAGTGAATAATGAATGTTGTATGAATGAATGGATGTATTCCTCTACTTTATAGCCTCTAATCTGTGTTTTCTGGGCCAAAAATTGGGTCAAAAATAGCCCAGAAATTGCCCCCAGCATTTTCTGTTAATTATGCAGATCGCGCATGTCACGCGTACGCGTCAGTCATGCGTTTGCGTCGGTGGTCGTTTTGGCGTGTCATGCGTTCACATCAAGCACGCGCTCGCATCATACTACAGAAATCCAATCCACGCGTACGCGTCAGGCACGCGCACGCGTCACTGCAATTTTCTCCATGTCGCGCGCACGAGTGAGCCATGCGTGCGCGTCGCTGCTCGCTGGTTATCTCAGTTTCTTGTGTTCCTTCCATTTTTTCCAAGCTTCCTCTCCATCCTCTAAGCCATTCTTGCCCTATAAAGTCTGAAAACACTTAACACATGGATCACGATATCGAATGGTATAAAGGAGAATTAAAATACACAAATTAAAGATTCTAGGAAGCAAGTTTTCAACCATAGATCAAGACTAGGAAGGAGTTGTAAAGCCATGCAAATCATATGAATAAGTGGGTAAAGACTTGATAAAAACCACTCAATTAAACACAAGATAAACCATAAAATAGTGGTTTATCACGTACCCTAGAAGAGATCAAGAGTTTTGCTGTTCAAACGGTCCCTACTGCTGAGGGTTCTCCAAAGAGAACTCAAAAAAGAAAAGCTGAAACTACAGCCTCCTCACGTCAACCACAAAGAAAGAGTCGACGAACAGCTTCAAAAACTTCTAGGAAGGTCATTATATATATACACTCATTCTTTAACTATCATTCTTCGATAACCACATTCACTTGCAACTCTTTTAATTTCAATCCTTCCTTAGTTATAGTTACAACCATCGAGTGAGAGTTCTGATGAAAGTGAGCCATCTATCCAGAATATTCTTGTTGCGTCCTCACTATCGGAGCATACAATCAATTCAGATTCAGGCTCTCAATTGATTCGAAGAGCAAGAACCATTCTGGTAATACTACGTCATTTTCACATAAACTTTGATTTAATCAAAATAAACTTCAACTTATCATAACTTACATTTTATCCTGTCACTGCTGCTTAATCGATTACCTCTTCTCTTGCACCCGACCAGCCACATTAACAACAACAATAAGACTTTGGTCAAGCCACATCTCACTCATCAATCCAAGTCACAGAATCAATGCAGCCTCTCCAAATCGCATTTCCAATTTCGACTGGAACACAGGTAGTAGACTTAACAAGGGAGCATACCCATCACTCACCAACACCAACTTTGATCATTGAGTATGCCTCTCCTATCAACCAGGCTGCACCTTCTACTAAATTCCAAGTGGCCCCTGATTATGACTCTCCTTCTCGAGTCGCTGAGACTACTGCTTCAGATTCCCCATCTAGAGTTTTGGAAACCTTTCCTTCTCCTCAAAGAACCTCCAATCCTCCCTATTAGATTGCACTTCAAACTTTCCTTGGTCAAGGATCTGGAGATTTCGGTGTTTCTACTGGATCTACAAATGCCACCCTGACTAACCCAGTCACCATCTTAAAATCAAGCCATTCAAGAAGATGAAGTGCCTATTTCTACCCCTGTACTCATTGGTCCATCTACATGTGGTCCTTTATTTGAGCTGAGTGTTAATGCTCGAGAACAACTTTTATCACTTCTCAAGCTCCTGGACCATCCACCTATCAATTGGACCAATGATGCAACCCTGAACAAGCTTTTATCTGACCTCTTAACTTCATCTTTTGAACTTCAGGTTCCGATCCCCCACTCTACCATAATCAACCAATTCAAACAAATTGCTAATAAAAGTGTAACTGCCCAGGAAAAACTTCAAGAAATCAAAGATGAAGAGACAAGGATCAGGACTGAGGCAGAAGGCTATACTGCAGCCCTTCAACCAATCAAAGCTTCCCATGAAGAATTCCATTTGAGAATCTCTCAGGCTATTTCCGTTCAATCCCACTATGATAAGGAAGAGAGAAAGCTTGAAGTAGAATTTGCTCAAATTAATGAAAAACTTGTCGAAATTCGGAAGAGAAGAGCTGATATCTACACCTTTAGCTACTGCCCAGAAAGAGCAACAACAACTTATTCAAGAAATCATTTCTATTGAGGCCAAACATGAAGAATGTGAGAAACAACTCGACAAGGCCCAATATGAAAAATTCAAGCACGCTGAGACACTATCAATTCTGAACAATGAAAGGGTAAAGTTATGTTTAGACTTAGCAAAGCTCATGGCGCCTTACATTTCTTCACCTTGAACTTCAGTACTTGTAATGGTTTTCTTCATTTTCAGACTTATGCATTTTAATTTTAATTCAACAAAATACTTTTCGTTAATCAAATTAATTATATTCCTCGATTCGATATCCTTGATTCGATATGCATTTTCAGAATATAATCCTATCACTTGAAAAGGACCTTGCCAAGTATGGGACCATTTTCCAAGAACTCTCGATTTCTTTTCCATTTGCAAAATAACTTTTAAAACCAACTCGCCTATACTGAAACACTTCTCTTTTATTCGACGATTATAATTTCGAGCAACACTTTCTTTTTGTCGAATCATATTTTCAAATGCCAATATTCGCTCTGAGTCTAATGCATTCAACTCATCAGACATTGCATTCTAATAATAATCGACTGGCAAGTTGTTCTGTTTTGATACCCTCAGAGTATTCAAATTGATTTCCAATGGTAGCACAGCATCATGGCCATAAACCAATTTATTGGGCGACGTACCTGTTGTCTGTTGACCCTCTTGGTGAATTCCGATAAGCCCATAGTCCTTTACTCAACGTTTCATGCCAAGTTCAAGGTCTATTCCCGATCTATTTTTTAATTTAACTTATCAAGATTTTATTTGCAGCCTCAACTTGCCTATTGGCTTGGGCATAGTAAGGGGTTAAAATTACCATATTGATATTCCTCGAAGCTGCAAAATTCTTGATGCGCTGACCAGTAAACAAAGTCCCTTAATCAGTGCTCAATGTTTGAGGAATCTCAAATCGATGGATTATATGTTCCTCAATAAAATTTATTATTTCATTTTGACCAGCTTCTATTAAAAGAACTACTTCAACCCACTTTGTGAAATAATCAATTGCTACCAAAATAAATTTATGATGTTTTGAAGAAGGAGGGTGAATCAATCCAATTAGATCCAAAGCCCAACCTCTGAACGACCATGGTTTTATTATCGAATGCAACTTAGATGCTGGTATCTGTTGTATCGAACCATGTTTTTGACATTCTTGACATGCCTTTGCATATTCAATACAATCTTTAATCATAGATGGCCAATACACATGATTGCGGTATATCACTCATTTCATCTTCTTCCCAGCTTGATGAGCACCACATATCCCTTCATGGACTTCACCCAAAGCAATGTCTTTATCATCTTGACTTAAACATCTCAACAAACTTCCTTCGATCCCTTTCTTATACAACTCATCAGCCATCAAGACAAAATTCATTTCCTGCAATTTTATCTTTCTATCAATCGGGATGCTGGATTCTATAGATATTCAGCAATAGGCTTTATTCAATCATTATCTTTCCATTCGCCTATACACAAAGCCTTTCTTTCATCTGCAGGCACTAAAATTTGATGAATACTAGCTAATTTTCTCAAAGTTTCTGGGCTGATTCTATATCTCGAAGCAATTTGGGCTAATTCATTGGCGATCTTGTTATGAATTCTTGGGATATGAACTAAAGAAACTTTTCGAAAAGAAGTTAACAATTTCCAAACCGTTGCCAAATATTTTTGTAACTTCTCATTATTACATTTGAACTCCTTCGACAATTGTTTCAGGACTAACTAAGAATCCCCTAGTATCTGAACTTCCAAAGCCCCTTTGCCAATCAATATTTCAAGACCCAAAATCAAAACTTCATATTCTGCCATATTATTCGATCAGGGATATTTTAACTCGTATAGAAATTCTGATGGAATCCCTTTTGGCGAGATAATAAGAATTCCAACCCCTGCACCATATTTGTGCTTCGATCCATTAAAATATAAATTCCAATAATCTACTTTAATGTCGAGTACATTTGCCCCCTGGTCATTCAGATTATTCGAATTATCCACTAAAAAATCTGCAATGACCTACCCTTTTACAACCTTGGCAGGGACATATTGTAAATCAAATTTTGTCAAGGCTAGCATCCATTTCTCTAATCGACCTCGTAACATTGGAAAACTCAACATATATTTAATGATATCAGTTTGTGCTATAACTTTTACCGATTTAGCCACAATATAGCACTTTAATTTCATATAAGCATAATATAGGGACAAACATAAATTTTTTATCGGGGAATACCTTGTTTCGATATTAGTCAAAACTCGGCTAAGGTAATAAACTACCCGTTCATGCCCATTCTCGTCATCTTGGGTAGCATACACCCAATTGTATTTATGGATGCTGCGATATATAGCTTCAAGAGCTCATGAGGACGAACATTTACCATTATTAGAGTCTTAGATAAATAAGTCTTAATTGACTCGAATGCTTATTGATGCTCATTTGTCCATTTGAATTCTGAATCACTCTTTAGTTTCACTAAAGGTGCGAACACTCGAGTTCGATCAGAAAGATTTGAAATGAACCTTCTAAGATAATTTATTTTACCCAAGAAAGATTGCACTTCTTTTTTTTCGATTTAGGTGAAGACAATGCTAAAACTGCATCAGCCTTACTTCTATCGATTGCAATCCCTTTTTTGTGAACAACAAATCCTAGAAAATTCCCAGCCGATACACCAAAAGCACATTTTAAAGGATTCATTTTTAACCCTTTCTTCCTTATGGTGATAAATGCTTTTCTTAAGTGATCAATATGCTGATTCACCAAAATTGATTTAACTATAACATCATCGATATACACCTCCATAAATCTCCCAATATACTCATGAAATATAGCATTCATTGCTCGTTGGTAAATTGCACCAGCATTTTTCAAACCAAAAGGCATAACCACCCATTCATAAGTGCCTAACGCCCCAGGACAACGAAAAATAGTTTTGGACACATCATCTTTTGCAACGAAGATTTGGTTATATCCTGAATAACCATCTATAAAACTTAAAATTTCATTTTCTGTTGCCGAATCAATCAACATGTCTGCGATTGGCATAAAGTACTCATCCTTCGGAGTAGCATTGTTAAAATCTCTAAAATCAATACACACCCTTAACTTTCCATTTTTCTTCATTAAAGGAACAATATTCGAAATCCATTTAACATAACGTGCAGTTCGAGTAAATTTTGCTTTAATCAATCGTTCTATTTCTTCCTTAATCTTTTGATTGATTTCTGGAGCAAAACGTCATGGAGTTTGCTCATAGGTCGTGCATTTGTTTTTAATGCTAATTGATGTTCTACAAGAGAACGATCGATACCAGGCATCTCATGAAAACTCCAAGCGAAACAATCTTTGAATTCATGTAAAAGATGAAAAAGTTCAGTTTGAAAAGGATCTACAAGACCCTTGCAAATATAAGTAATTCAAACATCCTCAAGAGATCCCAAATTGATTTTTTCTAAAGGATCTTGAGACTCAAAATCTTTGAAATACTCCTCATCTTTTACTGAATGCTTTTCGAAACCCAAAGATTCTAAATCATAGATGCAATCAAAAGAGAAATCAACAAATTCATTAGGAATAGAATAAACTCGATCATTTACTGGATTAAAATCAACTTCATTTTCATCATAATGTACTTCTGCTATTAAATCAGCAGTTCGACTTGAAACATCATTCGCATTACATAAAGAAGAAAAACTTAGACCATGACTGAACTCGATTGCAGACATCGAGCGATTACTACTAAAAGAAAAAATTACATTCCTAAATGATTCTACTTTATCAGAAGAACCACCTTTATTCCCTAAAGAAAAAAGATTACTTAAATAATTACTTAGAGTTACTAGGTAATCCGAGACATCTTGAGTATGCTCCATCGAATAATGCCTCAGATTCCTTAAGATGAGCAATCCCAACCAGTCGGGGTCACATTCAAATGAGGATGACGCAATTTCACTGTTAAGCCTTCTAAGGACAAATAACAGCCTTCGCAATTATAAGAATTCAATGCCCTGTTGACGTTAGAATTTTTGCTAATAAAGAATTTATAAAAATATTCGCGTTGTAGATATAGCTTCTAAACTAACAGAAATCCCTTCGTACAAAAGTTTTGGTTGTCACAAGTAACAAACCCCTAAATAAATTGATAACCGAAGTATTTAAACATCGAGTCGTCTTCTCAAGGAATTGCAGGGAGGTATGTTCTTATTATTGGTTATGAGCTTGTAATCGGGGTTTTGAGAATGAGGAGCAGATATGATAAATGACAAGTAAACTAAATAAATGACTGTAAAATGAACTCTTGGCAAGGTATAAGAACTGGAAGTCCTATCCTAGTTATCCTTATCAATTGTGATGAGAATTGGATTTTTCTCCCACTTTGTTAACCTCTAACTATGAAGGTAAGTCAAGTGAATGAATTAATTCGAATCCTCAAGTCCCAGTCTTTCCTTTGGAAAAGTTAGAGTTATTGGATCTCGAATCAATTCTTGAAGAATTTCAATTTTCAATCAACAATGAGTTTGATAACTCAAGAGTCACCAATTAATCAACCAAAGCCAAAAGGTAGAAAAATCTAAATTATTTATATCATAAACAAGAGAAACAAATCATAGATCTGAAAATACCTCAATTAATATTTATTAAGAAAATCATAACATGAATGTCATTAAGCCAAATTGGCAACATATATAATTAAAAATAAGAGAAGTCAAAATAAATGGATATTAAACCTGGAGCTCAGAAAAATTATAAGTTGAAATAATAATAAATCCTAAATCCTTTAAGAGGAATTCTAATCCTAAATCCTAAGAGAGAGGAGAGAACCTCTCTCTCTAAAAACTACATCTAACCTATGAAAAGTGAATTATGAAAAGCATAATTATGAATGAATGGATTCCCCCACTTTATAGCCTCTAATCTGTGTTTTCTGGGCCGCAAACTGGGTTCAAAACAGCCCAGAAATCGCTGGAGAAGAAATCTGCCACGCTGATTTTCGTCACTGCGACGCGTCCGCGTGGAGCACGCATTCGCGTCGCCTAGCGTCAAAGCAACTAAGGCATATTATACATCAAATCGAAGCCCCGGGTGTTAGCTTTCCAACGCAACTAGAACCGCATCGTTTGGATCTCTGTAACTAAAGTTATAGCCGTTTGAGTGTGAGAGGGTTAGGCTGACAGCTTTGCAGTTCCTTCAACTTCTTGTATTCCTTCCACTTTTCATGCTTCCTTTCCATCCTCTGAGCCATTCATGTCCTGTAATCTCTAAAAACACTTAACACACATATCAAGGCATCGAATGGTAATAAAAGAGGATTAATATTAGCAAATATAAGGCCAAAGAAGCATGTTTTCAATCATATCACAAAACCAGAAAGGAAAATGTAAAACACGCAAATTGTATGAATAAGTGGGTACAGAATAGATAAAAATCACTCAATTGAGCACAAGATAAATCATAAAATAGTGGTTTATCAACCTCCCGACACTTAAACATTAGCATGTCCTCATGCTAAGCTCAAGAGAAGCTATAAAGGAATGAAGAGGAGTGGTAGAATGCATAAAATGCAACCTATGAATGCAACTAAATGCAGAATGCTTTTTCCCTACTTGGTTAAAAGTAAATAAATCTTTCAAGAATAAGTATGAACTGGATTTCACTAATTCAAATCACAGAATAGAGTACAAGTAAACTTGCAAAAGAAAATAGCTCATGAAAGCCGGAAACAAGGAATCGAGCATCGAACCCTCACTGGAAGTGTATACACTTTAATCGCTCAGGTGTTTAAGGTTCGATTCTCTCAATTCCCTACTAACCTTGCTTTCTAAGGCTTGCTCTTCATCTAACAATCAACATAAATTTGATGCACAGATACACATATCAAGAGGTCTTTTAAGGGTTGTAATGAGGTTGGGGTCAAGGTAGGATTGTATTTGGCCAAGTAGACTAAAATCTGAATCCTCAATTAACTTAAACTTTCCACCTAACTTTAGACAATCCATGTAACCATAATACCACATTTAACTATCCATTAACCATGTTTTTCACATATTCATGCATTCTAATTTCAAGTACAGTACATATGCATTGCTTTCACTATTTACTTTGGGGTATTTTGTCCCCTTTTTATTATTATTTTTTTCTTTTTTTCTTTTTCTTTTTTCTTTTTCTTTTTCTCTCTTTTTTTATTTATTTATTTTTCTCAATGCATATGATTAAATTATTGAATGCATGAATATGTCCTAAACATTATTTTCACATTTTCAAAAAATTCTAACATACTCAATTCTCAAACCAAATGTTTTCAAATTCAACTTTCCCCATACTTAAATTATGAGCACTCTCACTAGTCTAAACTAACCAAAGATTCAAATTAAGGACATTATTGTTTTCCGCTTAGAGTTAAATGATGTGCTAAAGTAAAGAACAAAGGGGTATAATAGGCTCAACATTGGTTTGCAAAGGATAATGAAAGGGTAAGGCCATATGGGTATGTAAGCTCAGTGAAACAAAGGCCTCAATCATGTAAGTGTATCCATACATCAAACAATGGAAATATAGAATTAAGCATGACAAAGATCACAATTTTAGAGAAAAAAAAACACACACCAAAAATAAAATATTGGTTGGTAAAATGCAACCAATTCAAATAGGCTCAAAAATCTCACAGGTTTTGTGTGTTCGAGCTCTAAACCATGTTCCAAAACAATATTTCTTCATACAAGTTTTTCAAAAAGTTTTTTTTTAATTTAAATTAGTGAAATACTATAAAAAATTTTCTTGAAAAAGAGAATATTACTTTAACCAAGTGGTAAAATATGCACAAAAAATAAACATGCAATCAAACATGCAATTGAAACAATGAAAAACAAAGATTGGTGTTGAGAATGGACTAACTAACCCGTGGAGATCGGTATCGACCTCCCCACACTTAAAGGTTGCACCGTCCTCGGTGCATGCTGAGATGTACAGGTGGGCGGGTGTTGTGGTTCCTCAGCTGTTGCTCGTTGTAGAAGCTTTCTCTTTACCCGTTCTGGTGGCCAGCCTGAAAAAGGGAGAAGAGAAAGGGACATGAAGTCAAAGGGATAGAGCAAAGAGGAGGGCGGTACGAGTGATAATCATGCCAAGTAAAAAAAATAGTGAATGAAAGACATGGTCGCGATTCCATGTGATCAGTTCATCAATGGAAATATAGCAAGGCATGGGGAGTATTGGATGCAAGATGTTTATTAGCATACCGGCAAGGGCATGAGTAGCATAGATCAAGCATCAAAAGCCTAGATGTATTATTAGTCATGAGAAACTAACAATAACGTTTGTATTGACAATTATATTGAATTAATAAAATAGTAAAGGAAATTTGTGAAAAGCAGGCATTGAATAGTAGAATAGAATAATGTAGAAAAGTGCATGATGCCATACGGGATTTTTCACAAACATAAAGCATGCATATTAAATAAGGTATGAAAAGTATTAAATTGAACATGCAAGCACCCTTTAAAAAATGATATATAATTGTCAAATAATTTCTTAACAATCCACAAGCAAAATAATGACCCAAATAGATTTCTAACACCAATTAAAAGAAAAAAAAAAGAAAGAAAAGGAAAAAAATGAAGAAAGAAATAAGAAGGGAAAGAAAAGATTAGATTTGGGAAGAAAAGATGAGATATCTTGGCTTATTTGGATAAGCTGTGCAGCACAGGCGACGCGAATGCGTGAGGGACGCGTTCGCGTGGTGTGCGATAAGGTCAGGTGATGCGGACGCGTGGCCTGATTTGTGCGATTGGCGCGAGTGCAGCCTCGCATTCGCACAACTCTCTGTTTGAATTGCATTTTGCCAAAAATCTGGGTGACGCGGTCGCGTGGGTGACGCGATCACGTGGATGGCCATTTTTGAAAGACGACGTGGCCACATAGGGCACGCGTTCGCGTGGGAGGGCTTGGGCTTCTAGCACGAGTCCAGCCCAATTCTAGCACAACTTTCGGCCATGCACCTTTTTGACGTCGATTTTCATGGCATGCGGCCGCGTGGGTGACGCGGTCACGTGGAAGGCCAAAGTTCCACATGATACGGTCGCGTGAGCGACGCGGTCATGTGGGGTCAAATTATGCTAATGGCGCGCCTCCAGCCACGCTCTCGCATGACTCTCTGTTCAATTCTTTTCTTTCCAGCGCACTAGTGACGCGGACGCGTCAGCGACGTTGCCGCGTCGCGTGCGTGTTTTCCCTTTTTTTTATTATGCAGTATGCAGAGTGTAATGCTTAATATGAATGCTATGCATGATTCCAGTTTCAATATAAATTCAAAAACAAACAAAACATATTAGAATTAAAACTGAAAAGGGACGATCATACCATGGTGGGTTGTCTCCCACCTAGCACTTTTAGTTAAAGTCCTTAAGTTGGACATTTAGCGAGCTCCTTGTCATGGTGGCTTATGCTTGTACTGATCTAGGAATCTCCACCAATGTTTGCAAATCCATTATCCTCCAGGATCCCAAATCTTGTTTCTACACCCGTCTTCAAGTTGATTATCATGATTCCATCCGGGTGGTTCAGCTTTAGACTTCTCACTGAAGCGTTTAAACAACTTCCTAGACCCATTCAATTGAGCTCTATACCAACCTTTGCGTTTAAATTTTGAGCTTCTAACCATAATGAACCTTACAGGACAATTCTTACCACTGACCATCTTCCTCTTACTCTTAATGCCACAAAAAGCTCTAAGTTGACCATCCGTCTCCAGTAGCCCATATTCAAGTGGGGTTAGAAAGCTAAGGGATATGAATTTTACCCACTTGAATGTTGTGAAGGATGATGGCAACTTAGGGGGAGGTGTTTTTAATGAACATGCAAGCTCCACCCCCTTGTGCTCTTCTTTGACATCTTCCACCTCTTTGCAAGCTTCTTCAATTTCAATCTCTTCCTCTTGGTAGCTTTCTTCCAATTTAATCTCTTCTTTATTGCGCACCAAGGGCATGGGAGGTTGTTCTTCTTCTTCTTGAATCTACATCTCTTGATCAACCTCTTCCAAGTCTTCAACTATGATATGCATTGGAAGTTGTACACCCTCCTCAGCATCAATTTCAACCGTCTTGGAAGGAGTAAGTCTGCAACCGCTTCTTCCTCTTCAACAATTATGGCTTCCTCCACTTGTTCCAGTACAAAGTCATGCTCCTTACTGTCCACTGGAGTTTCTAGTGTCTCCTTCATGCTACGTTCTTAATTAGATTCTCCACATGAAGCCTTGGGGGTTCCTTGAGTGTCCGAACGTCTAGAAGGTAATTGATTTATTGCTTGCTCCAATTGATGAAGGGTTGCATGAAATTGATCTACTGTTTTCTTGAGATGATCCCTTGACTCTTGTTCCATTTCAATAGCATAACTGGGATCATCTTGCTCTTGGATTGATGGATGTGGGTGCTCTTCCATGGATGGTGGTGATAGGATGGGTGGTGATGGAATGGGTGGATCATTATATGGTTGAAAAGGAAGTGCACTAGAGCTTGAGGGTTGATTGTTGAAGGTATTCGGTGGTCCGATTTAGGTGACCAGAGCTTGTATAGTAGAGTTTAAATCGGCAAATACTTTCTCCATGGAGGTTTGGGGTGGATAGGAGGGTCCATTTTGATAATGATAAGGAGATGGTGTATATTGCGGTGGTGGTTCTATGTATGGTTCATTTGGCCCATAAGGTGGTTGGTATGGTAGATATGGATTAGGATCATACGGAGGTGTTTGATGGAAAGGAGCTTGTGAGTATGGTGGTTCAAAATTATATTGAGGAGGAGGGGGTTCATAGGCATATGGTGGGTCTTGTTGGTAGTCAAAAGAGTGCTCACCATAGCCATTGCCTTGATATGCATCACAGAATGGTTGTTGATAGTCTATTGGAGGTGGTTGTTGCCATGAGGGTTGATCAAATCCTTGTGGCTCCTTCCATCTTTGATTGTTCCAACCATGGTGCATGTTGTCATTATAATCTCCTCTTCCTGCAACATAATTATAACCAGACTCATAGCCAAAGGGGTGAGAATTCATAGTAGTGAGAGATAATAAAAACAAAAACTAACAAAAAAGGAAATTTTTTTTTGAAAAATATTTACAATAACCAATAATAAGGCACACGTTTGCAATTTCCAAGCAACGGTGCCATTTTGACGTTAGGATTTTTGCTAGTAAAGAATTTATAAAAATATTCACGTTGTAGATATAGCTTCTAAACTAACAGAAATCCCTTCGTACAAAAGTTTTGGTTGTCACAAGTAACAAACCCCTAAATAAATTGATAACCGAAGTATTTAAACCTCAAGTCGTCTTCTCAAGGAATTGCAGGGAAGTATGTTCTTATTATTGGTTATGAGCTTGTAAATCGGGGTTTTGAGAATGAGGAGTAGATATGATAAATGACAACTAAACTAAATAAATGACTATAAAATGAACTCTTGGCAAGGTATGAGAACTGGAAGTCCTATCCTAGTTATCCTTATCAATTGTGATGAGAATTGGATTTTTCTCCCACTTTGTTAACCTCTAACTATGAAGGTAAGTCAAGTGAAACAAATTATAGATCTGAAAATACCTCAATTAATATTTATTAAAAAAATCATAACATGAATGTGATTAAGCCAAATTGGAAACATATATAATTAAAAATAAGAGAAGTCGGGAAGGTGCTGGGTGACTTTACTGCATCTACTCCCGACTTCTATGGGAGAAGCATCTCTATCCCTGCCATTGGAGCAAACAACTTTGAGCTTAAGCCTCAATTAGTTTCTCTAATGCAACAGAATTGCAAGTTTCATGGACTTCCATTGGAAGATCCTCATCAGTTTTTAGCTGAATTCTTACAAATCTGTGACACTGTCAAGACCAATGGGGTTGACCCTGAGGTCTACAGACTTATGCTATTCCCTTTTGCTGTAAGAGACAGAGCTAGGATATGGTTGGACTCACAACCTAAAGAAAGCCTGAACTCTTAGGAAAAGCTAGTCAATGCAAGAAAGCCTGAACTCTTGGGAAAAGATAGTCAATGCCTTCTTGGCAAAGTTCTTTCCACCTCAAAAATTGAGTAAGCTTAGAGTGGAAGTCCAAACCTTCAGACGGAAGGAAGGTGAATCCCTCTATGAAGATTGGGAAAGATACAAACAATTGATCAGAAAGTGTCCTTCTGACATGCTTTCTGAATGGAGCATCATAGGTATCTTCTATGATGGTTTGTCTAAACTATCCAAGATGTCATTGGATAGCTCTGTTGGAGGATCTCTTCATCTGAAGAAGACGCCTGCAGAAGCTCAAGAACTCATTGAAATGGTTGCAAATAACCAATTCATGTACACTTTTGAAAGGAATCCTGTGAACAATGGGACGAATCAGAAGAAAGGAGTTCTTGAGATTGATACTCTGAATGCCATATTGGCTCAGAACAAAATATTGACCCAGAAAGTCAATATGATTTCTCAAAGTCTGTCTGGAATGCAAGCTGCACCAGGCAGTACTAAGGATGCTTCATCTGAAGAAGAAGCTTATAATCCTGAGAACCCTTCAATGGAAGAGGTGAATTACATGGGGGAACCCTATGGAAACACCTATAATTCTTCATGGAGAAATCATCCAAATCTCTCATGGAAGGATCAACAGAGACCTCAACAAGGTTTCAACAACAATAATGGTGGAAGAAACTGGTTTAGCAATGGCAAGCCTTTTCCATCATCTTCTCAGCAACAGACAGAGAACTCTAAGCAGAGGCACTCTGACTTAGCAACAATGGTCTCTAATCTAATCAAAACCACTCAAAGTTTCATGACTGAAACAAGGTCCTCCATTCGAAATTTGGAGGCACAAGTGGGTCAGCTGAGTAAGAAAGTTACTGAACTCCCTCCTAGTACTCTTCCAAGCAATACAGAAGAGAATCCAAAAGGAGAGTGTAAGGCCATAAACATGGCCGAATTTAGAGAGGAGGAAGAGGCAGTGAGCGCCATTGAGAAAGACCTCAATGGACGTCCACTGGCCTCCAATGAGTTCCCTAATGAGGAACCATGGGAATCTGAGGCTCACACTGAGACCCTAGAGATTCCATTGGATTTACTTCTGCCATTTATGAGCTCTGATGAGTATTCTTCCTCTAAAGAAGAAGAAGATGTCACTGAAGAGCAAGTTGCTAAGTACCTTGGAGCAATCATGAAGCTAAATGGCAAGTTATTTGGTAATGAGACTTGGGAGGATGAACCCCCTTCGCTCACCAAAGAACTGGATGACTTGACTAGGCAGAGATTACCTCAAAAGAGACAGGATCTTGGGAAGTTCTCAATACCTTGTACAGTAGGCACCATGACCTTCAAGAAGGCTCTGTGTGACCTAGGGTCAAGCATAAACCTCGTGCCTCTCTCTGTAATGGAGAAGCTAGGGATCTTTAAGGTACAAGCTGCAAAAATCTCACTAGAGATGGCAGACAATTCAAGAAAACAAGCTTATGGACTTGTAGAGGATGTTCTGGTAAAAGTTGAAGACCATTACATCCCTGCTGATTTCATAGTCCTAGAGACTGGGAAGTGCATGGATGAATCCATCATCCTTGGCAGACCCTTCCTAGCCACAGCAAAGGCTGTGATTGATGTTGACAGAGGACAATTGATCATTCAAGTGAATGAAGAATCCCTTGTGTTTAAGGCTCAAGGATATCCCTCTGTAACCATGGAGAAGAAACATGAAGAGCTTCTCTCAAAACAGAGTCAAGCAGAGCCCCCACAGTCAAACTCTAAGTTTGGTGTTGGGAGGCCACAATCAACTCTAAGTTTGGTGTTGGGAGGTTCCAATATTGCTCTGAGTATCTGTGAGGCTCCATGAGAGACCACTGTCAAGCTACTGATATTAAAGAAGCGCTTGTTGGGAGGCAACCCAATTTTATTATATTATCTATTTTCCTTTGTTATTTTATGTTTTCTATAGGTTGATGATCATGGGAAGTCACAAAATCAATTGAAAAAGCAGAAACAGAATAAAAAATAGAAAGAAAAATAGCACACCCTGGAGGAGAATCTTGCTGGCGTTTAAACGCCAGTAAGGGCAGCAAATGGGCGTTTAACGCCCAGTCTGGCACCATTCTGGGCGTTTAACGCCAGAAAGAGGCACCAGACCGGCGTTTAACACCAGAATTGGCATAAAGAGCATTTTTGCTCGCCACTTGGTGCAGGGATGAATTTT
>NC_029777.3:80949104-80949834 GCF_000817695.3 Arachis duranensis
CCCATTCACCAATCACCTCAACACCTCTTCCCCAAAAACCCCTCACCTATCAAATCCCACCATTCTCTTCACCACTCACATCCATCCTTCATAAAACCCCACCTACCTCACCATTCAAATTCAAACCACTTTTCCTCCCAAACCCACCTATAATGGCCGAACCATACACCCCCTCTCCGCTCCTATATAAACCCATCTTCACTCCTTCATTTTCACACAACCTAAACACTACTTCTCCCCCTTGGCCAAACCACAAAGCCTACTCCATCCCTCTATTTCTTCTTCTTCTACTCTCTTCTTTTTTCTTTTGCTCGAGGACGAGCAAACCTTCTAAGTTTGGTGTGGTAAAAGCATTGCTTTTTGTTTTTCCATAACAATTTATAGCATCTAAGGCCGGAGAAACCTCTAGAAAGAGGAAAAGGAAGGCAAAAGCTTCCACCTCCGAGTCATGGAAGATGGAGAGATTCATCTCAACGGTGCATCAAGACCACTTCTATGAAGTTGTGGCCATGAAAAAGGTGATCCCCGAGGTCCCTTTCAAACTCAAAAAGAGTGAATATCTAGAGATCCGACATGAGATCTGAAGAAGAGGTTGGGAAGTTCTTACCAACCCCATTCAACAAGTCAGAATCTTAATGGTTCAAGAGTTCTATGCTAATGCATGGATCACCAAGAACCATGATCAAAGTGTGAACCCGGAGCCAAAGAATTGGCTTACAATGGTTCGGGG
>NC_029777.3:80949914-80951843 GCF_000817695.3 Arachis duranensis
AACTTGCCCATGATGCAAGGAGATGAACACCCTTACACTAGAAGGGTCAACTTTGATCAAAGGTTGGACCAAGTCCTCATAGACATTTGTGAAGAGGGCGCTCAATGGAAGAGAGATTCAAGAGGGAAGCCGGTTCAACTGAGAAGGCATGACCTCAAGCCCGTGGCTAGAGGATGGTTGGAGTTTATTCAACGCTCAATCATTCCCACTAGCAACCGGTCCGAAGTTACTCTAGACCGGGCTATCATGATTCATAGCATCATGATTGGAGAGGAAATAGAAGTTCATGAGGTCATATCCCAAGAACTTTATAAGGTGGCGGACAAGTCCTCTACCTTGGCAAGGTTAGCCTTCCCTCATCTCATTTGTCACCTCTGTTCAGTTGGAATTGACATAGAGGGAGACATCCTCATTGATGAAGACAAGCCCATCACTAAGAAAAGGATGGAGCAAACAAGAGATCACACTCACCATGAAATCCCTGATATGCCTCAAGGGATGCACTTTCCTCCACAAAACTATTGGGAGCAAATCAACACCTCCCTAGGAGAATTGAGTTCCAACATGGGACAACTAAGGATGGAGCACCAAGAACATTCCACCCTCCTCCATGATATTAGAGAAGACCAAAGAGTCATGAGAGAGGAGCAACAAAGGCAAGGAAGAGACATTGAGGAGCTCAAGCACTACATAAGATCTTCAAGAGGAAGAACAAGCCGCCATCACTAAGGTGGACCCGTTCTTTAATTTTCTTGTTCTTTATTTTTCTGTTTTTCGAAATTCTCATGCTTATGATTATCCATGTTTGTGTCTTATGATCATTAGTATCTTAGTGTCTATGCCTTAAAGTTATGACTGTCCTATGAATCCATCACCTTTCTTAAATGAAAAATGTTCTTAATTGAAAAAGAGAAGAATTGCATGAATTTTAGATTTTATAACAGATTAATTATTTTGATGTGGTGGCAATACTTTTGACTTCTGAATGTATGCTTGAACAGTGCATATGTCTTTTGAATTTGTTGTTCATGAATGTTGGCTCTTGAAAGAATGATGAAAAAGGAGACATGTTACTGAGGATCTGAAAAATCATAAAAATGATTCTTGAAGCAAGAAAAAGCAGTGTATTAAAAAAAACGAAAAAAAAGAAGAAAATTGTGATCCAAGGCAAAAAGAGTGTGCTTAAGAACCCTGGACACCTCTAATTGGGGACTCTAGCAAAGCTGAGTCACAATCTGAAAAGGTTCACCCAGTTATGTGTCTGTGGCATGTATGTATCCGATGGTAATACTGGAAGACAGAGTGCTTTGGGCCACGGCCAAGACTCATAAAGTAGCTATATTCAAGAATCATCATACTTAACTAGGAGAATCAATAACACTATCTGGACTCTGAGTTCCTAGAGAAGCCAATCATTCTGAATTTCAAAGGATAAAGTGAGATGCCAAAACTGTTCAGAGGCAAAAAGCTAAAGCCCCGCTCATCTAATTAATAATGATCTTCATAGATGTTTTTGGAATTCATTGCATATTCTCTTCTTTTTATCTTATTTGATTGTCTGTTGCTTGGGGACAAGCAACAATTTAAGTTTGGTGTTGTGATGAGCGGATAATTTATACGCTTTTTGGCATTGTTTTTAGTATGTTTTAGTTAGTTTTTATTATATTTTTATTAGTTTTTAGTTAAAATTCAATTTTTTGGACTTTACTATGAGTTTGTGTGTTTTTCTATGATTTCAGGTATTTTCTGGCTGAAATTGAGGGACTTGAGCAAAAATATGATTCAGAGGCTGAAAAGGACTGTAGATGCTGTTGGATTCTGACCTCCCTGCACTCAAAGTGAATTTTCTGGAGCTACAGATGACCAATTGGCACACTCTCAACTGCGTTGGAAAGTAGACATCCTGGGCTTTCCAGCAATGTATAATAA
>NC_029777.3:80952291-80970558 GCF_000817695.3 Arachis duranensis
GGCATTCAAGAGAATCCGGAAGGTCTAAACCTTGTCTGTGGTATTCTGAGTAGGATTCAAGGATTGAAAAACTGTGACGAGCTTCAAACTCCTGAAGGCTGGGCGTTAGTGACAGACGCAAAAGAATCACTGGATTCTATTCCGACATGATCGAGAACCGACAACTGAATAGCCGTGCTGTGACAGAGCACGTTGAACATTTTCACTGAGAGGACGGAACTGTAGCCACTGACAATGGTGATGCCCAACATACAGCTTGCCATGGAAAGGAGTAAGAAGGATTGGATGAAGACAGTAGGAAAGCAGAGAGACGGAAGGGACAAAGCATCTCCATACGCTTATCTGAAATTCTCACCAATGATTTGCATAAGTATCTCTATCTTTATTTTATGTTTTATTCATAGATCATCCATAACCATTTGAGTCTGCCTGACTGAGATTTACAAGATGACCATAGCTTGCTTCATACCAACAATCTCCGTGGGATCGACCCTTACTCGCGTAAGGTTTATAACTTGGACGACCCAGTGCACTTGCTGGTTAGTTGTGCGAAGTTGTGATAAAGAGTTGAGATTGTAATTGAGCGTACGATGTTGATGGCGCCATTGATGATCACAATTTCGTGCACCAGAAAGCAAATTAATTATTTTGTAACAACTTTTTTTATTACAAATTACATGCATAATTTACTAAATTATTTTTTAAATTAACTAATATATTAACGCTTTTAATAAGCAAATTTACATGTATATAATATGCAAAAACATACATAAGTCAAACAAGATCCTTTTAGCTAAAATTGTCTTGAAACAAAATAACATTAGTTAATGAGTACATTGATTAGTTCAACCAAAATATAAAAGTTCTAATATAAAAGTTCAACCAAAACATAAAGTTCTAACATAGATTAGTGTCTCTATGCATCAAAACATTCTTGAACCCTCAAGGTAGCATATGGTCACCATTTCAGCACTCCTGTAAATAAGAAAAACCGTAACAAAAAAGTTAGAAACAAGATATAACACTAATTATAATTTTTCTACTAAGTTTTATCCAAAATGTTTAGAAAAATTTCGGCAGAACCTCCCCTAAAACTTGGATATTTCCACCATCCACGATTCCAATAAACACAACCAATTCACAACCTGCACCCTTTCAAACAACACAATGCAGTTTAATTGAGCAACCAAATAGGACAACAACCAAATAGTGAATAACAAAACCCGAAGCTTCCAGCTTCCAACAACTAAAACAGTGAAACACTTAGCCGGATAATCAATCAATTGAGCTTAGCAATAGTTGAAAACCAAAAGTAATTAAATACCAACTCAATCAATTAATTGAATCAAAGATGAATATTGAAAACAGCTTAAAATAATTTTCGGCAGCATTTCAGCAGTAAATTTGCCTATTTCACAATTTCAATCAATTAATTCAAATTCCATATGAATTCTTTGACAGTTAAAAACACAAAAAATCATAATGAATTCATAGGAACGAAGTAAATAAGCCAATTCCAGCAAGAAAACATGAGGAAACAATTAAAACCAATCCAACCAGCAAGAAGCAGAGCAGCACTCAGCAGAACAGCAATCAATGGCCCATCATACAACACCCAAAATAGTAAAATGAACAAAGGTAATGGATTTAGGCAGCATTCTATTCATTGAAGTCAATAACCATTACACTTGTAAGCAGCAGGGGCATAGCAGTTTATCCATTAATTCAACAGAAAATCAATCAAATTAAACTAAACGATTTCAGCAATAGATTTATCAATAAAACCAATTTCAGTTCAGTAACCATCATCTATTCCAACACAAACAACAATAACTCAGCAGCATTTCCTTTCTCATTGAATGTAACAATCATTCAATAAGCAAGCAATAAGGGGGAAAAATTAGTAGCAACCAACAGCAAGTATAGAGCAGCAATAACAACTTAATGTGAGAAATTATTCAACAACAAATGCACACACAAATACAAGTATTACTTAAATGACTCATCATGCTTATCCACATAAGTCTGCAGTGAAACCACTTATCGTTTCACTTAAGAGGCTTGTAACAACAGCTTTTTATCAACTTCTTTCTCATTCTCCCTTTCAGGCTCACTGTCAGTACTGGTAGGAGGTGGAAGTGCTGAAGCACCAAACATGGCTTCATTTTGAGCAGCTTGGATTTGTTCCTCCCTTCTTGTCTTGATAAGAAAATGGATTCGATTTATGTTTAGCCTTCCATACATAGATGATGCATGTATATTAACAAGGAACAAAACCGAATATTCATGAATATAAAAAGAGGAATATACCTCTATTTTAGAATATTAGAAACTCTGGCCAATTTGCTTGACCAAGGAAACATCATCTTCAGCCATTTCAGATAGGTAGGCAAATACAATCAGTTCAATTAAGTTTCAGGCTTCAAGCCAAACCCCAAACCAGTACTCATTATCATTTATAAGAAAAAATATCATTGGCATTCAATAATTAAAAGAATCATCATGACTAAGCAATGAACAATTAAAATCAATAAGTATTGGTGGTATTAACAAGCACACAACAACAGTACTCAACATTGGATCAATTAAAAATGTTTACATTATCAGGATTCAGGACCCTATGTTGCATTATCAGGAAAACATAGGAAGACTAAAAAAATTATCCATTTTAAAACAGATTGTATTTGCAATGAAGAAATCTGAGCAAATTTATTTAGAATAATAAAATTGGCAAACAAGTCCAACCTTCAATTTTCTCATCTTCAAGAGGCGCATCCTTGTCAAACTCAATCATATAAAATTCTTATTATTTTACATTTGCTAAATTTTATAATTTAAATATAAAAAATAATTCAATAATTATAAAATCAGATAAAATCTTTAATTATTTTAAACTCAATTAATCAGAATTTGTTTTAATTATCTTTAATAGAATAATTTCAGAGATTAAAATACTTAATGATAAATAAAAGTAAATAACAAAATTGAATCTTAAAGCAGTGCATCTGCAGAAAAAGGATACGAGCCACTTCCCTTCTTTTGCAATCAGAAGGGAGACCTTCAACATATAAAGAAAAAAAATGATATAGTACAAATACAAGATATTGAACATTGAAATAAAGAGGATAAAGGGGAGATCCTTACCTGAACTGGCAGCTAAGGGGAGGAGAAGAGCAGCAGTGAGGCAGAGAGACTAGAGAGGCAGAGATGCAGTCATCTAGACACACTATAAAGCTTAAATCCAATTCAATTTGACAGCACCGACATCAATGAATATAAATCTTAAATCCTAAATCAACGAATCATAAATCCTAACTACCTAAATCAAAATGACATAATGACACAAATCAAAATTTGACTATTGTTGAATATAAATTCAACCATTGGTCCATTATTAACTGACCACTACATACAACCATGGTTCTATTACCATCAATTCATAATCATAGTTTCCTACTTAATGATCTAGTATTATAGTCATACTTGATAAGATTTGTTATCAGCAACATGGACCTAACATCCCTATCAAGTACCCCTCCTGTTTCAAGAACCCTTTGAAAGTTGGCATTCCTTTGATCTGCATGGCTTGCACACAAAATTTTGTTGTGTGAATCAACTCGAGCCCGCAATGGAGCAATGTAAATATCAGTTATGTTATAAATTGTAGGCCTTAGTGACTCAAAGTTATCTTCCAAAATCTCATTAGTTTGACTAATTTGATGTGTAAAAAATGAGAGGAAAAACAACACATGTATCGAATTAATCCCCATGAAAATTTCTTTGATGTGTAAAAAGCGAGGATAAAACCGCACCTCTATTTTACATATGAAACTAATTCACAGAAATTTACATCTCATTTTTACCCCCTCAACCAAACATACACTTGAGAGTTGAGGCAAATACAACATTCATCAATTAATTACTCTAATAATCAATTAGGAGAACTAGTGATCCCGGTAATACAATATAAATACATCAATTTATTACCTCTGGAAAATATTCAAGATTCGAACGGATACTGAATAGAGGCTCGAACACGCGACAGAATCGAGGCTGAGCAGAGGCTGGAAGATGATGGTTGAAGAAGCGGCAGAAGCACGGCGAAACGGCGGCGGATGCACGGCGAAACAAAGGCAGAAGCTCGGCAAAACAAAGGCAAAAGCTTCGCGAACAAGGGCAGAACAGATGCTTTGTGACGACGGCGAAGTGGTGCGGACGTGTAGGACCAGAAGCGACGACGACGAAGCGGTGCGGACGCGGCGGACCAGACATGGCGGCACCTTTCCCTCCTTCCTCCCTTCTTCTTCCTTCACCCTCGTTCACTCACTCTCTCTTCTCTGTCTTCTTCTTTTTTTTTTTCCAGTAGGGTGTCATGTGTCGGCTGGCTGAGAGACGATGGGGGTGAGTGAATTAGTAAAGTTAGGGTTAGGGTTAGACTAAGAGGAATAAGGAATATTAATATTTTAAATTTTAAATAAAAAATATTCAATTATTATAAAATTTATATAAGTTAAAAATAATTTTAAACTTAAAATATCATTAATTTTATATTTTTAGTAAAATAATTTTATGAATATAAAATTCTAAACAAATATAATAAATCATAAATCACTCATTGTTTTAATTTTTAAAAATTTAAGATCTTATATTTAATATCTTGAAATAACATTTCTTATTAGTTAAAAGAATGTTGAATTTTGTGACAAGTAAATAACTTGTTACAAAAATATTGTATTTTGTGACAAATTAATTTTTTGTTATAAAATATTTAGAGCTTTTGAAACAAATAGATATTTTGTTACAAAATATTTTGAATTTTTGGAACAATATAATCTTTTGTTACAAAACATTATAATATTTTGCAACAAAACAACAATTCGATATGAAAGCCAACATAATTTGTAACAAAAACAGTGACATTGTTACAAAATATTGAAATGTTTTGTAACAAATTTTTTTGTTGTTACAAAATATTCTTCTTCTGTAACAATAACTAATTATTGTTACAAAAAAATCATAATTTGTAACAATTTTAAATTTGATACAAATTTTTTGTTACAAATGCTTCATTTTCTTGTAGTGTGTACAGCCAGCAAATTTGCCCAATTCCTGTTAGCAAGTTTGTTTTCTTCAACATCGTTGGGGAAGAGGAGATGTTCGAGCCAAGCAGGACCATAATTTTGACGTAAATAGAGGGAGAAGTTGAGGTCCTCATTGTGGAAGTCTTTGCAAGAATGGAAAAGAGATAAGACAGCCCAAAATTGGACTTCATCTGATTGTGCTACTGGAAAATTTGGCTTGAAATTGACCAATCAAAAACCTTCAATGTGCTGTTTGTCTGTAGCACCACCTCCAGGTGTAATCATGTGTTTTTCGAAAATGGCATTAAGCCAGAATTGGAGAAGCCAAAGTGGGCCACCTGTACTGAGTAAATAGTTGTTTCGAAGATAGTTAACAAATTGACCAAGTTCTTCGAAAATATGCTCTAGAAAAATCTTAGCCAAATTGAGGTTATTTCCCTCATGAAGTAGGGAAGCAAGAGGAAGAAAAAGCTTTGACATTTGGACACTTCGGGAGCAGAAGACAATTGCATTTAGCCAGTAGAACAGAAAGGCTACATGTTCGTCATCTGTAATGGTAGAGCCCTCTGCGCCCATGTGGTGAGCAATAAAGTCACTAGAAGAAGTTGTGGGAGAAATGTTGTATTGTTGTCTAGGTTGCATGTCAGAGGTGAAGTCTGGAGGACTTATCGGGAGTCCTGTAATAGCATCCACATCTAAAAGTGACATACCAATTATCCTACAAGGAAGGTGGAAGTTATTAGTAATCCTGTTCCAGAAAAATGTTACAGCTTTGATCATCCAAGGGAGTGTTGAGGGAGAAAAGTGAGAAAGTCTCAAAAGATCTTGGATCCCAAGAGCCCCCCAAGCAACATTCTTTGATGGGGCAAGACGTTCATACCATGCTATAAAGTCAGTCCGTCGAGGAGTGATTTTAGGGTTGTTCCTAAAGGGTTTTTGGTTGGTGAAGAAAGAGATGTCAAGGTCTTGGCTGATCAACAAGTCTTCCCCTTGAGCACTGGGGAAGAAAGCGAGTCTTTTGCTTGCCCTTTCCAAATTCTCGATGGGACCAACGAAACAATGGATATCTTCACCCACAGTAAAGGGAATGAGGATTCTACAGTCACTGATTTGGAGTTGTGGGTCATCGATGACTTCATCATTAACTTGATTCAGTTGATTCAGAATGTGAAGAGCTGGAGGAGCTGGTGATTGTACCATGGGGCCTTTTTCTTTGTCTTGTGCAGCGGCGTGAGATGAGGAAACAGCCATTGAAATGCAGAAAAGAATGAAGATTGAAGAGTAAAAGTTGTATAAGAAAGATGAATGCAAGAGAAATTTAGGGAACAAAGGTTCAAGAAAAGTTGAACAAAGGTTGAAGTGTCGAATTTCAAGGGAGTGTTACTGTAGCCGTTATTGTAGAGAAAATTCAAAGAGAAAGGAGGTAACTTTGCGAAGAAGGCAAAGTGGTGGAGAGAGAAAGCACAAGTCACGGGAAACGTGTCGAACGGATCAGAATTAATGGAGAAGGTAAATGATAATTATGGTCAGTTAAGGTGATTGAAAACTAGATTAGGATTAAGTGTTTCATCTTCCAAGGAATGGCTTCGGAGAAAAACACATTAATCCTGGGGGCAATTTGTTATTCGAAAAATATTTTCGATTAAGATAAGATAATTAAAAATATTGAAGAGATGTTAGAATGGGAGCAAAGGTCGAAATGACGCATGTGCAGACATTTATTAGAAGTTATTTTACACGGATTCGATTTATACATCTTGGAAAATTGATTAGGTATTTGATTGAAGAATCGAACGGAAGTTCAAATAAATAATCGGACGATTACACTAATTAGAGAAGTTGAAGGTTGTTTCCAAGTGAGAAATTTATGGGTAACGTTTATCAGCAAAAGAGCGGGAACAATTACTTGGGAGGGTGCATAGAAGGCAGCACCATACAATTAATGGTCGGTTATAGAAGTAGATTATAAATATTAGCAAGTTTTAGGAAATAAGGGTTGGAACTTTGCTTCATAAATTACTCACGCACACTCACATCTCAGGGACTTTCTGAGTCTGCTTCGAGTCAATTTTTTGTAGGGTTCCTTCCATATGTCCTTACTTTCCATTTACATTTCCTACAAACTTTATCTTTCAAGCAAGTTTATCTTTCAAGCAAATTTATATTTCAAGCAATGTTTAATTTTCGAATTCAATTTACACTTCAGTACCTTTAATTTTTATGTCCAAAGTCCTTTGATTTAATCAAAGGCATTTTTACCGCTTTCTTTAAATTTCAATAATGCAATTCTTTTCAATTCCAGTCGAGTTTGTTTTTTCGAATTCTTTGTTTTTCATTTCTTTTATCCCTTTGCAAACTTCAATTTACTCTTTATTTTAATACTCGTCTAATTCAAGACACTCTGATGCACTTATAGAAAACTGGTACCTGCAAAAGAGGAGTATGTTTTGCTCCCAAACTATTAGATATCAAACCACCATTGATTTGCTAAAAATCGACAAAACACCACCAATACTAAATACTAACCCAAAAAAAACAGAAAAGATTGGAAATTCACAAAGAACAATAATCTATAATTTGAGTCATTCTTTGTTGGAGTTTTCTTGCTATTTTCACAATTACTATTGCCGCCAACTTCTCACTTTCAAATACCTCTAAATTTCTCGCCTTCCACAACGCGCAACTCAGAGATGCAAAGAGGGCTATAAAAGATTGTCCTCTTCTAATGCCTCTACTTGCCATTTGTCACATGTAAACTCTATGGTTCTATTTTGCACTATAGCATTCACAAAAGGAGAAAAAAACCAAATCTCAAGAACGAGACCGCATTGCACCAAGATGTGAAGGATTGTTTTGTTGCCATGCATCGTGGGCACATGAAGTATCTGAGAATCTCTGATTGATCAAATTAAGTATAGATAAATTTTCATGGGCTGCTCTCCATAAAAAAATTACTTTAGATGGTAATTTTAACTCCAAATTAATTTCCAAAGTGTTGAATTTGTCATCACCACAAGTGCTCAACTGGCGCATGAAAGAAATCATAAACCACCCAATACTCCGAGGTCACATCGTACTGCTTCCTTTTGTTTCAGACCCATTCAAGTTTGTCCTCATCATTTTCATTTTAGTGGCAGAGAGAGAATTCACGAACTAAACTAAAAAAATTACTTCAACTAGCTCTTTATTCCATCTTCTATCCACAATAAGTGTTCCGAGGGTTACCTGAAACTGTAGGTCGATCTCGGACGAGATCTTCTGTACTGGTCGGAGCTGTTGTGTCCGACTTGTTGGACTTGGTGATGGTGCTGATCCTTCGTTACCAGAGGGTGGTGGTACCTGCAATGGACTTCGATGCTTAAGTTAGCAAGGGTATTAAGCAGGTTTTTTGTAGAATCAGAGTATGAGTTATACCTGGGTGCTCCAATGTATTTATAATGGTGTAGAGTGACCTTTTCAGATAAGATAAGTTAGTTATCTTATCTTATCTTTATTTTATCTTTCATGAGAACCGCCCTTATCTCTATAGGCTCGGGCTGCCTTAGGATTTGGGTCGTGTTCCTTTATTTGGGCCCTTCGTTGGGCTTCTCTGGCAATTTGGCCAAGCTCTTTGAGAAGAGGTCGGGTAGCTTGACCTGAGGAGGTTGGTCGTCTCGTTGCTAATCATCCCGGGTCAGATAGCTCAACCTAGGGTATGAACAGTGCCCCTGCTCGAGCTCGGTCTTCCTTTTGAGGTCGAATCTTTAGTTTTAGGACTTCGATACTTCTTTGGCAAAGCCAAACTCGAGAATTTTGTCGACTTCTTCTTTGTAGAGTTCTCCTTTGAATGCAGAACGTTTTCTTTTGCTTATTCCTAAAAAGCGCGCGCTTTTACATTAGCACTTTTAGCTTTGGGAACAGGCGAGGGTTTAGTACCCTCATTAATTGTTTTTAATTGCGCCGTTTCTCTTAGCCTTTTCATTTTGAATTTTCACTTTTCAGAAAAATGGTTTCTCTTCTCCGTAACTTCCCTTTTCTTTCTCTCTTTCTGTTTTTGCTTGAAGTTTGCAGTTTTTGTTTTTCTTCCTGCGACGCTGCTTTGGCGATTATTTTGTGCTTTCCTTGTTTGTGAAAGGGTGACTTCCTGACTCCATTTCCTACCTTCAATTTCGTTGAGGCTTTCGGCTTTCCCAGGTTGGTTCTTTTTTCCACTCTTTTACTTCCTTCGTTGTTTTGCATTCAGTTTTTGACTTTGCTGTGATGCATGTTGTCACTGAGGCTTTTGAAAGATTGTTCCTTTGATGCTTTTTCTCCTTATTGGTAACTATGATGACTTTGGGTATGAATGGTAATTTTGCTGATGAACCTTTGTAGAAAGTAATAATTTTTTATGGCTCGTTTTGATTTTGTGTCGTTCAACCGCTTGGGGGGGTTGTTTTTCTAAAAAAGGTGGCATCTTTGATGACTTCTTTTGGTAGTTTCATTTGCTAATAAGTTGAGATCGTGACTTTGGAAGGTAGTTATTTTGATGAC
The DNA here is from genome assembly GCF_000817695.3 of Arachis duranensis. Lineage (NCBI taxonomy): Eukaryota > Viridiplantae > Streptophyta > Magnoliopsida > Fabales > Fabaceae > Arachis > Arachis duranensis. The sequence goes on from NC_029777.3 coordinate 80,961,885, forward strand.
TTTTTTTATTTGTAGCTTTCTGGGTAATGACTTTCTTTTCGGGATGTCGCCTTTTGGGAGAGGGCTTTGGCTGAAAGTTTTGTTGGATGTTAGTCTTGTAGGTTTCCTGAGTCCTTGTTCTGCCTCCAAAAGATGCCCCTGGATCTTTTTGGAGTGGGTCCTAGGGTTTCCTTTTGTTGCCTATACTGCACTGGACTATATTATCCGAGTTGTTTTGCTTTGTCCGAGATGTTTTTTTTTAGTAATCCAATTCTTCTTTTCTTGTTGTAGGACTAGTTGACCTCATGTCTTCTCGCAAAAATATTGTTGAGACATCTTCCCAAGTCCCTGAGGGCATGGCTGATTGGGTGGATTCTATGGTTCTTTTGTGTGTTTCATTGGTTGACTCCGATTTTTGTTAGTAACTTAGGCAATTTCACAGGATTTGTGGTAATGGTAGTGATGAGAAGAACTATGAGCTTGTATCTCTGACTTCTGGGGAAAGGGTATGTTTTTCTACTTGAATTGCTGGAGAGCGCCCCTTTTTCTATGCATACGACTTCTTTTTTAGTCAGATGAATATTACTCTTCCTTTTACCCCTTTTGAGACCAACCTATTATGGTCCTGTAATGTAGCTCCATCCCAACTTCACCCTAATTCCTGGGGTTTTATAAAAATCTTTCAGTTATTGTGTCGTGAGTTTGGTATCCCTACTTCACAATCCCTCTTCTTTTATCTTTTTGTTTTGACAAAGCCTAGTGTAGTTAAGAAGAAAGCCGCTTGGGTTTCTTTCCGAGCTTCCCAGGGGGAAAAAGTTTTCTCCATGTTTGATGAATCTTTTTGCGATTTCAAAAACTACTTTTTTAGGGTTTGAGCTGTTGAAGGAGCTCGGCCCTTTTTTCTGGATGAAAATGATGAGCCCACCTTTCTTTTGGAATGGCAAAAGAATGTAATGGTATCTAAATATATGTGGGAGATGTTAGATGAGGCTGAGCAAGCTTTTGTGACTATACTAGAAGAAAACTAGGGGCAGCCTCCTCATCTCGACACAAAGAAATTCTTAGCAAACCCCTCTCTTCTCCGAGCTGAGCTGGGTAGTGGTCAGTTCTTCTTTTGGGTTTTCTTGTTTTGTCGAATTTATCTCTTATAAGATCTTTTCTTATTCTAAATTTGTTTTCCCACTGTGATCTTTTGTTTGCAGAGATGATTAAAAATAACGAATCTGTTCATACCCTGGGTCGAGGTGTCTGATCCGGGATGTTCTACTGACAAGTCGGCCAACCTCTTCAGGTCAGGACAATCCGATCTCTTCTCAAAGAGCTCGGCCAAATCACCAGAAAAGCTAAAAAAGGGCCCAAATGGAGGATCACGCCCCAAATTCTAAGGCAGCCTGAGCCTACAAAGAGAAGGGCGGTTCCCTTGAAGATAAGATGACCTCACTTGAGGATAAGATAAAGATAAGATAAGATAACTAATTTATCTTATCTAAGAAGGTCATTCTACGCCATTATAAATACACTGGGGCACCTAGGTATAACTCATACTTTCTACGCCATTATAAATACACTGAAGCACCCAGGTATAACTCATACTCTGATTCTACTAAAAATCTGCTTAATACCCTTGCTAACTTAAGCATCAGAGTCCCTTGCAGGTACCACCACCCTTCAATGATGAAGGATCAGCACCATCACCAAGTCCAACAAGTCGGACACAACTGCTCTGACCAAAATGAAAGATCTCGTCCGAGATCGACCTACAGTTTCAGGTAACCCTCGGAACATTGGCGCCGTTGTCGGGGACCTGGAAGTCATCCCATCATCATGGCAGACGACCATGACAACGACCACAATTTAGATCTAAAGGATAGAACGCCGCACAAAAACGCGGACACTACACCAAAGGATACTTCTCAACTTAACAACAACCAAAATTCCCCAAACACGGGAGCCATGGAGGCGCTTCAAGATCGTTTAAAACAACTTGAAGAAGAAGCCCTACGTCAACGAGAGGCTGAGAAAGACCTACAAAAGTAAATAAGGCGACGCCGGGAATTGGAGGACAAACTCACAAAAATCGAAGCCGATCTCAAGACCAAAGCCAACCGATCCCCTCATGAGGATAGCTCCCGCAAGGAACAAGATCCATTCACCAAGGAGATCATGAAGACCAAAATCCCAAAAGACTTTAAACTCCCGGAAATGACTTTATACGACGGCACTACGGATCCCGGCCATCATCTCAGCAATTTCAAAAGTAGAATATACCTCACCGACGCCTCAGATGTAGTTCGTTGCAAAGCCTTTCCAACTACTTTAACAAAGATGACAATTAGATGGTTCGACAATCTACCTCCTAGGTCCATCTCGAGTTTCGACGACTTGGCCAAGAAGTTTTTGGCCAGATTCTCCATCCAAAAAGACAAGGCTAAGCACGCTCCAAGTCTATTAGGAATCAAGCAAGGGGAACAAGAAAGTCTTTGCAACTACATGGAAAGATTCAACAAAACATGCCTGGACATACAAAGCCTACCAACAGAGGCTACCGTTATGGGCCTCATCAATGGCCTGCGAGAGGGACCTTTTAGTCAATCTATATCGAAGAAATACCTTACATCTCTGAACGAAGTGCAAGAACGAGCAGAGAAGTACATCAACATGGAGGAACATTCTTGACTAGGAGAGACCTCAAAATCCGGATTCACCTCCCGGGATAAGGACAAAGAGTCCAAAAAGAAAGTAGATCGACATGGGAAAAAATAAAAAATGCCACAATTACACCCCTCTTCGGGTGTCCCTTGTAGATGTCTACAGAGAGGTTTTCCACACTGAAAAGATACCCCCAGCTCGACCACTCAAAGGCAGAAAAGGAGGAGGAAATCGGGCCGAATATTGTGAATATCATCGAATCCGCGGGCATTCCACCAACGAATGTTTTGACTTAAAAAATGTCATAGAAAAGCTAGTAAGAGAGGGAAAGATAGATCGGTATCTGGCCACCCGGGATGATGAGCAAAGAAAAAGAAGAAGGGAAGAAGATGTCGGACGAACCGACCGGTCACCTCGCACACTAGAAAGACACGTCCATATGATACACAGGGGATTTGCGGGAGGAGGAGTCTCCAAATCATCTCATAAAAGACATCTGAAAGAAGTATATCATGTTGATGGGAAGGAGGAAGCACACGACATCCTCGTGATTACTTTTACCAAAGAAGACGCATCCGGTATCATCTCAGGACACGACAATCCCATGGTCATCACTGTTATACTGGCAAATGCAAATCTTCACCGCACATTGATAGACCAGGGGAGCTCTGCCGATATCTTGTTCAAAATTGCCTTTGACAAGCTCGGCTTAGAAGAAAAAGAACTCCGAGCATATCCGAACAGCCTGTTCAGACTAGGAGACACCTCGGTTCAACCGCTTGGATACATCTCGCTACACACAACCTTCAAAAAAGGAAACCAGTCAAGAACACTCAAGATAGACTACATCGTGGTCGACGTAAGTTCATCCTACAACGCCTTAATAGGTCGGACAACGTTGAATCAGCTCGTCGCAATAGTCTCGACTCCGCATCTATGCATGAAGTTCCCAACTGCAGGAGGAATAGCTACGATAAAAGCAGATTAGAAGATGGCGCTACGCTGTTACAACGAAAGTCTAAACCTCAGAGGCAGAGGAGAAGAATTCCACACAATTGAACTCGGTGGAGTTCAGAGGCGGGAAGAGCTCCGCCCACAACCTGAAGGTGAAATAGAGAAAATCCAGATCGGGGATACACCGGACCAAACGACCAATATTGGCACACTCCTAAAAGGAGACATAAAAGAATCAATCATACAGCTTCTATGATACAACGCCAACTTCTTTGTGTGGAAGGCCGCAGACATGCCAGGCATAGATCCCAAGCTAATGTGTCACAAGCTAGCAGTCTACCCAGGATCTCGGCCGGTACAACAAAGGCATAGAAAGCTAGGACCAGAACGCTCTCAAGCTGTGAAAGAACAAGTACGAGCTCTACTGGAGGCAGATTTCATAAGAGAAGTGAAATACCCGCTAGGGGTTGCTAATGTCGTATTGGTAAAAAAGTCAAAGTGGAAGTGGCGAATGTGCATTGACTATACCGATCTCAACAAAGCCTGCCCAAAAGATCCTTATCCACTCCCAAGCACCGACGCACATGAAGATGCCTCCTCTGGATATAAATACCTCTCCTTTATGGATGCATACTCGGGATATAGCCAAATCCCAATGTACCCACCCGACCAAGAAAAAACCTCATTCTTAACCCCAAAGGCAAATTACTGCTACATTGTCATGCCCTTCGGTCTTAAAAACGCGGGAGCCACTTACCAAAGATTAATGAACAAGGTTTTTTCGGATCACATCGAAAAGGTCATGAAAGTCTACGTGGACGACATGCTAGTAAAGACACAAAACGAAGAAATGTTATTATCCGACCGAACACAAGTATTCAACACTATAAGACGACACGGCATGTGACTCAATCCTACAAAATGCACCTTCGCAGTAGAAGCTAGTAAATTCTTGGGTTTTATGATCACACAAAGAGGAATCGAGGCAAATCTGGATAAGTGCAGGGCCATACTCGACATGAAAAGTCCGACTTGTGTCAAAAAGGTACAACAACTCAACGGGAGGTTGGCAGCCTTGTCCAGATTCCTGGCCGGATCAGCAATAAGATCTATCCCCTTCTACGCCACTCTAAGGAAGGGAAAGGAGTTTGAATGGATAGTGGAATGCGAGCAAGCCTTTCAAGACTTCAAAAGTTTCCTAGGACGGCCACCTATACTAACTCGGCCACGGGAAGGAGAACCACTCATATTGTACCTCGTGGTAGGAAATCGGGCAATAGCCTCAGCACTGGTTCGAGAAGACAACAGCAGGCAACAGCCCATATACTTTATCAGTAAAGCATTACAAGGATCTGAGCTAAACTACCAGAAAATAGAAAAGTTTGCCTACACTCTCATACTAACATCACGACAACTTCGCCCATACTTCCAGGCTCACACCATTAGAGTTCGGACCAACCAGCCCATAAAAGGGATCTTACAGAAAACAGACTTGGCAGGCAGAATCTTACAATGGCCAGTCGAGTTGTCTGAATTCGATCTTCAATACGAAGCTCGGACGGCCATCAAATCTCAATATCTGGCCGACATCATTGCGAAATTCACGGACACACCGAAAATTCCCACAGAATGGAATCTCTATGTGGATGGTTCCTCAATAAAATGGGAAGTGGCGCGGGTGTAATAATTGAAAGCGACTAGGGAACCCAAATCAAACTCTCCCTCAAATTCGAGTTCCCTGCCTCAAACAATCAAGCGGAATATGAGGCACTACTAGCTTGTTTGAAGCTGGCTAGGGAGGTTAGAGCTCAAAAACTTATCATCTTCAGTTACTCACAGGTAGTTACTTCACAAATAGCAGGAAGCTACCAAGCTAAAGATCCCACTATGAAAAAGTACTTGGACAAAACCAAGGAACAGCTCAGACAAATCGGAGAACATGAGATTCGTCACATACCCCGAGAACAGAATGCCTGGGCGATGCACTCTCAAAACTAGCCAGCACCAAACCAGGGGGCAACAATAGAAGCCTCATCCAATAAATTCTACAGAATCCATCAATCTCAGAAGAAGAAAAAGTCCTAGCCATAACAGGTCGCAATCAGGGATGGATGACTCCCATAATTAACTACCTCAGAACAGAAGCTCTCCCCACAGATGAGAAAGAGGCAAAGAGGTTAAAACGGGAAGCACAATACTATACCATCATAAATAATACTCTATACAAAAGAGGAATTTCAATACCACTGTTAAAATGCGTGCTGACTTCCAACACAAAAGACATCCTAGAAGAAGTACACAGTGGCATTTGTGGCAATCACCTCGGAGCGTAGGCACTCGCCAAAAAGGTACTTCGGACAGGATTTTATTGGCCAACTCTACAAAAAAAGCTGTAGAATTTGTAAAGACATGTTCATCATGTCAGAAACATGCCAACTTCCACATTGCCCCACCAGAGGAACACATCAGTGTGACCTCACCTTGGCCGTTTGTAAAATGGGGACTCGATCTTCTCAAACTTTTTCCTCAAGGATCGGGACAAGTCAAATTCTTCATAGGGGAATAGACTACTTCACAAAGTGGATTGAGGCAAAACCCCTAGCTAATGCCACTGCCCAAAGAAGTCAAAAATTCCTATATAGAAACATCGTTACAAGGTTTGGGGTTCCATACTCCATCACCACAGACAATGGTACTCAGTTCACAGACGCAGGCTTCAGAAAGCTAGTAGTCGACTTGAATATAAGACAACAATTCACCTCTGTCGATCATCCCCAATCCATTGGACAAGCTAAAGTTGCCAACAAAGTCATACTGGCTAGGCTGAAGCGGAGGTTACAAGATGCAAAGGGAGCCTGGGCCGAGGAGCTCCCACAGGTTTTATGGGCATATCGAACAACGCCACATTCCACCACAAAGGAATCACCCTTCTGATTAGCATATGGAATGGAGGCAATGATCCCAGTAGAGATTGAAGAAAGGGCACCTAAAGTGATCCACTATAGTGAAGAAGCCAACTCCCAACTTCAAAGGGAAGAGCTCGGCCTACTTCCGGAAGTCCGAGAAAGAGCTCGGATAAGGGAATAGGCATTAAAACGATGAATGGCTTCTAGATACAATAAAAAGGTAATACAACGAGTCTTTGCTGAGGACAACCTCATTCTAATCCGAAACGACATTGGAACAACTCGACCCGGAGAAGGAAAGTTGACAACAAATTGGAAAGGACCCTACCGAGTCATAGAAGTGCTGGGAAAAGGCTACTACAAGCTTTCCAAACTCGACGGGAGAGAGCTTCCTAGGTCATGGCACGCCTGCAACCTAAGAAGGTACTATAGTTAGGGATGATAAAGGACCTTGGGACAAGGCGCACTCTTTTCCTGAAAAGGTTTTTTAATGAGGCGCCAAGACCAACACCTACAAATCACCCGACTTAGGAAATTAACCCCCGCATGTATGTATTTGCATTTTCTTTTAATAAGATCTGTTCAGATTTTCTACAAACGCTCAAGCCGCATTATTCCGAAAAATTCATCGCCCGATTATAAAGCTACAGATCGACAGAAAGTGAAAACCAAATTCACTGCGTGATCACGATAAAGACCAAAAATGAAAACCAAATTCATTAAAAGGTCGACCAAACGAGGGTTAAAACCCGAACTCTAGGAAATCGGCAAAAATGAAAACGGAATAATGCAAGAAGTTATAGAAAGTGATCCAAAGAAAGGACCTGATGAGGTCCTAATAAAATGGATTGCTATAAAATAACTTGAAGACTGGCCAGCGTAAAGAAGTCAGACCAGCCACAACGACCCAAGTTATAAGTAAAGCCCTGGAAAGAGGTCTGGCCAACCCAATAAAAGAGGATTACAATAACTTAGAAGAGCCCGACATGATGAAGTCGGACTTCTACAAAAAAGTTACAAAAGGTAATCCCTGAAAGAGACCTGAACAAGGTCCAAGAAAAAGGATTACCAAGTAACTCGATAGGGCCCGACATGAGGAAGTCGGCCCAAGATATAAAGCTACAAAAGGTAATCCCTGAAAAGAGACCTGAACAAGGTCCAAGAAAGAGGATTACCAAATAACTCAACAGGGCCCGACATGATGAAGTCGGCCCAAGATATAAAGCTACAAAAGGTAATCCCATTGATGAGCGGATAATTTGTATGCTTTTTGGCATTGTTTTTAGTATGTTTTTAGTATGATTTAGTTAGTTTTTAGTATATTTTTATTAGTTTTTAGTTAAAATTCACTTTTCTGGACTTTACTATGAGGTTGTGTGTTTTTCTGTGATTTTAGGTATTTTCTGGCTGAAATTGAGGGACCTGAGCAAAAATCTGATTCAGAGACCAAAAAGGACTGCAGATGCTGTTGGATTCTGACCTCCCTGTACTTGAAGTGGATTTTCTGGAGCTACAGAAGCCCAATTGGCGCGCTCTCAACGGCGTTGGAAAGTAGACATCCTGGGCTTTCCAGCAATATATGATAGTCCATACTTTGCCCGAGATTTGATGGCCCAAACCGGCGTTCAAAGTCACCCTCAGGAATTCCAGCGTTAAACGCCTGAACTGGCACAAGAATGGGAGTTAAACGCCCAAACTGGCACCAAAGCTGGCGTTTAACTCCAAGAAGAGTCTCTACACGAAAATGCTTCAATGCTCAGCCCAATCACACACCAAGTGGGCCCGGAAGTGGATTTTTATGTCATTTACTCATCTCTGTACACCCTAGGTTACTAGTTTTCTATATATAGGACCTTTTACTATTGTATTTTCATCTTTGGATCATTTCGATCTTTGGAACCTTTTTCTTTAGATCTTTTGATCACTTTGGGAGGCTGGCCATTCGGCCATGCCTAGACCTTGTTCTTATGTATTTTCAACGGTGGAGTTTCTACACACCATAGATTAAGGTGTGGAGCTCTGCTGTACCTCGAGTATTAATGCAATTACTATTGTTCTTCCATTCAATTCCACTTGTTCTTGTTCTAAGATATCCCTTGTTCTTCAACTTGATGAATGTGATGATCCGTGACACTCATCATCATTCTCACCTATGAACGTGTGACTGACAACCACCTCCGTTCTAC
>NC_029777.3:80970811-80972903 GCF_000817695.3 Arachis duranensis
GATCGACCCTTACTCGCGTAAGGTTTATTACTTGGACGACCCAGTACACTTGTTGGTTAGTTGTGCGAAGTTGTGTTTATGCCATGGTGTTGAACACCAAGTTTATGGATTAATTGAGTTGTTGTGATCACAATTTCGTGCACCAAGTTTTTGGCGCCGTTGCCGGGGATTGTTGAGTTTGGACAACTGACGGTTCATCTTGTTGCTTAGATTAGGTATTTTTTTTTCGAATTCTTAAGAATGAATTCTAGAGTTTCATGATGATCTGTTGAAGTCTGGATGGCTGTGAAGCCATGTCTAATTTCATTGGACCGAGGTTTCAACTTATCATCACAAGAGCTTGTTGATTTCTATCAATCTTGCTATTGGAGCAGTGATCTGCTAAGGCTTGGCTGGCCATTGGCCATGTCTAATGTTTTGGACCGGAGCTTTCTTTGAAAGCTTGGCTGGCTATGAAGCCATGTCTAATTCCTGGACCGGAGTCTTAGACTAAACATTGCATGATTCCTGGAATTCTCATTAAGAATTTTGATACCTTTATCTTCTTTTTCCACTTAATTTTCGAAAAAGCACAAAAAAAAATTTACAAAATCATAAAAACCAAAAATATTGTATGTTTCTTGTTGAGTCTAGTATTTCATTTTAAGTTTGGTGTCAATTGCATGTTTCTGTTTTTCTTGCATTCATTCATATGTCTTAGTAATCTTCAAGATGTTCTTGATGATTTCATTACTCTGATCTTTAATTCCTCTTGACTTGAGTGTTTATGTGTCTCATATGCATTCTCATTTTGTTAGTGTCAGTAGTATACAAACTGCTAAGTTGGTGTCTTGCATGCATTGTTATTTGATTTTAGTTGCATTTTGATTATTAAAAATCCAAAAATATTTTTTATTTGTGTCTTTTCAAGTCAATAATACAGGGAATTGAAGATTCGGAACATACTGCAGAGGAATTATACAGAAAAAGCTGGGCGTTCAAAACGCCCAGTGAAGAAGGACAGACTGGCATTTAAACGCCAGCCAGGGTGCCTGGTTGGGCGTTTAACGCCCAAAAGGGTAGAGTTTTGGGCGTTAAACGCCAGAATGTGCACCATTCTGGGCGTTTAACGCCAGGATGGCACAAGAGGGAAGATTTTGTTTTCAAATCAATTTTTTTCTAAGTTTTCAAAGTTTTTCAAAATCAAATCTTTTTCAAATCATATCTTTTCAATCAAATCTTTTTCAAAATTAATTTCTTTCCATTTTCAAGGATAATTGCTATCAATTAATGATTTGATTCAACATTTCAAGTATGTTACATATTCTGTTGAGAAAGGTTTAATGTTTGAATCATATCTTTTCTTGTTAGCCAAGTTATTAATTTTCAAAATCAAATCTTCTTTAAAATGTCTTTCAAATCATATCTTCTCAATCACATCTTTTTAAACTAATCATATCTTCTTAACCACATCTTTTTCAAAATAGCTTTCAATCAAATGTTTTTTTATTTCTAATTTCAAATTCTTTTTCAAAAATCACTTGGTTTCTTTCCCACTTTTATTTTCGAAAATTAATAAGTGTTTTTCAAAATCTTTTACTTAATTTTCGAAAATTACTTCCCTTCTTCTCATATCCTTCTGTTTATGGACTAACATTATCCCTTAATGCACAATTCAAACTCCATCTTCTTTGATAAGTTCGAATTTGCTACTTCTGCCTTCTATTTTTATTTTCCTCTGACACCTCAAGGAATCTCTATACTGTGACATAGAGGATTCCACATTTTCTTGTTCTCTTCTCTTTCTTATGAGCAGGAGCAAGGACAAAAGCATTCTTGTTGAGGCTGACCCTGAACCTGAAAGGACCTTGAAGCGAAAACTAAGAGAAGCTAAAGCACAACTCTCTGTAGAGGACCTAACAGAAATCTTCAAAGAAGAAGAACCTATGGCAGCCGAAAACAACAACAATGCCAACAATGCAAGGAAGGTGCTGGGTGACTTTACTGCACCTACTCCCGACTTTTATGGGAGAAGCATCTCTATCCCTGCCATTGGAGCAAACAACTTTGAGCTTAAGCCTCAATCAGTTTCTCTAATGCAACAGAATTGCAA
>NC_029777.3:80974401-80974856 GCF_000817695.3 Arachis duranensis
AGGCCTTGTGTGACTTAGGGTCAAGTGTAAACCTCATGCCCCTCTCTGTAATGGAGAAATTAGGGATCTTTGAGATGCAAGCTGCAAAAATCTCACTAGAGATGGCAGACAATTCAAGAAAACAAGCTTATGGACTTTTAGAGGATGTTCTGGTAAAAGTTGAAGACCATTACATCCCTACTGATTTCATAGTCCTAGAGACTGGAAAGTGCATGGATGAATCCATCATCCTTGGCAGACCCTTCCTAGCCACAGCAAAGGCTGTGATAGATGTTGATAACGGAGAGTTGATCATTCAAGTGAATGAAGAATCCTTGGTGTTTAAGGCCCAAGGATATCCCTCTGTCACCATGGAGAGGAAGCATGAAGAGCTCCTCTCAAAATAGAGCCAAACAGAGCCCCCACAGTCAAACTCTAAGTTTGGTGTTGGGAGGCTACAACTTTGCTCTGAGCAT
>NC_029777.3:80975026-80976062 GCF_000817695.3 Arachis duranensis
TTAAAGAAGTGCTTGTTGGGAGGCAACCCAATGTTATATTTTATCTATTTTCTTTTGTTATTTTATGTTTTTTGTAGGTTGATGATCATGAGAAGTCACAAAATCAATGAAAAAAAGCAAAAACAGAATGAAAAGCAGAAAGAAAAATAGCACACCCTGGAGGAGAGCGTGCTGGCGTTTAAACGCCAGTGAGGCTAGCTGTTGGGCGTTTAACGCCCAGTCTGGCACCATTCTGGGCGTTATACGCCAGAAAGGGGCACCAGACTGGCGTTAAACGCCAGAAAAGGGCAAGAAGCTGGCATTAAACGCCAGAAATGGGCACCAGCCCGGCGTTTAACGCCAGAAATGGCTAAAAACGCAATTTTGCATGCCATTTGGTGCAGGGATAACTTTTCCTTGACACCTCAGGATCTGTGGACCCCACAGGATCCCCACTTACCCTACCACTCTCTCTCTTCTTCACCCATTCACCAATCACCTCAACACCTCTTCCCCAAAAACCCTTCACCTATCAAATCCCATCTTTCTCTTCACCACTCACATCTATCCTTCATCAAATCCCATCTTTCTCTTCACCTACCTCACCCTTCAAATTCAAACCACTTTCCCTCCCAAACCCACCCTCAATTTCAGTCTCCCCTTTCCTCTTTCTTCTCTTGCTCGAGGACGAGCAAACATTTTAAGTTTGGTGTGGTAAAAGCATTGCTTTTTGTTTTTCCATAACCATTTATGGCATCCAAGGCCGGAGAAACCTCTAGAAAGAGGAAAGGGAAGGCAAAAGCTTCCACCTCCGAGTCATGGGAGATGGAAAGATTCATCTCAAGGATGCATCAAGACCACTTCTATAAAGTTGTGGCCTTGAAGAAGGTGATCCCCGAGGTCCCTTTTTCACTCAAAAAGAGTGAATATCCGGAGATCCGACATGAGATCCAAAGAAGAGGTTGGGAAATTCTTACCAACCCCATTCAACAAGTCGGAATCTTAATGGTTCAAGAGTTCTATGCCAATGCATGGATCACCAAGAACCATGACCAAA
>NC_029777.3:80976208-80976595 GCF_000817695.3 Arachis duranensis
CTCACCTCATTTGTCACCTCTGTTATTCGGTTGGAGTTGACATAGAGGGAGACATTCCCATTGATGAGGACAAGCCCATCATTAAGAAGAGGATGGAGCACACAAGAGACCCCACTCATCATGAGATCCCTGAGATGCCTCAAGGGATGCACTTTCCTCCACAAAACTATTGGGAGCAACTAAACACCTCCCTAGGAGAATTGAGTTCCAACATGGGACAACTCAGGATGGAGCATCAAGAACACTCCATCATCCTCCATGAAATTAGAGAAGATCAAAGAATCATGAGAGAGGAGCAACAAAGACAAGGAAGAGACATTGAGGAGCTCAAGCACTCCATAGGATCTTCAAGAGGAAGAAGGAGCCGCCATCACTAAGGTGGACCCA
>NC_029777.3:80976931-80977448 GCF_000817695.3 Arachis duranensis
CTTGAAAGAATGATGAAAAAGGAGACATGTTACTGAGGATCTGAAAAATCAATAAAATGATTCTTGAAGCAAGAAAAAAGTAGTGAATATAAAAAAAAGAGAGAAAAAGAAAGAAATAAAGTTGCGATCCAAGGCAAAAGGAGTGTGCTTAAGAACCCTGGACACCTCTAGTTGGGGACTCTAGCAAAGCTGAGTCACAATCTGAAAAGGTTCACCCAATTATGTGTCTGTGGCATGTATGTATCCGGTGGTAATACTGGAAGACAGAATGCTTTGGGCCACGGCCAAGACTCAATAAGTAGCCATGTTCAAGAATCATCATACTTTACTAGGAGAATCAATAACACTATCTGGATTCTAAGTTCCTAAAGAAGCCAATCATTCTGAATTTCAAAGGATAGAGTGAGATGCCAAAACTTTTCAGAGGTAAAAAGCTAAAAGCCCCGCTCATCTAATTAATACTGATCTTCATAGATGTTTTTGGAATTCATTGCATATTCTCTTCTTTTTATCTTAC